>NC_084826.1:40610646-40879626 GCF_958449725.1 Rosa rugosa | reverse complement strand
TGGCATGGTGGTTGGGACTTTGCTATGCATGCATGGTGGTGTGGGTTCGAATCTCCCAAACCTCAAAATTTGGGATTTATTTTAGATTTTTCCATGTCTGGTTGGCTAGGGTCATTTTCGGTATTTGACTTTCATGTGGGTCCCACTTTTGCTGCGTTGGACTGCCACGTCAGCAATTAACGGTTGAAATTGACGGAATCCCGACGGAGGGACCTATTGGACGAGAAAATGATATTGCAGGGGTGTTTTTGATGAAATTGAAAGTCGAGGGACTGAATTGATGTTGGACTAAAACGACAAGGTACTAAACAGTAATTAGCCCAAAAAAAAAATTAAGACATCACCATTTCATAAATCAATCGAATTATTCATAGTCATCTACTACAAAGCAACTTTTTGCTCCCTGCACCCTACTTAAAATTATTTTTTCTTTCTAAAATAGGGAAATGGATTTCCAAGATCTCACATAGACTACTAGATTAGGATGAATCAAATTCCTAGTCCAGTTTCCAAATTTTGAAATATGTTAGAAAAATATAAGAAGGTCCAAATAAGCAGCACTGTTTTTGAGAGAGACAGAGACAGAGACAGAATGTCGTCAGAAAATGTCAGCAAAGAAAGGGAAGAGTAAGTTGAATGAAGAACGGAATGGTTGCTTTGCAGTTTCGTGGTTCAAAAGTCAACAGCCCCCTACCCCCTACCTTGTATTCCAATCTACTTTCCCTTCCCTTCCAATTCCAATGTGTATTTATTTAGACCCACTACCATGATTAAAGGTAAGCTAATAATCGAAAATAATATAATTAAGCTAGCCGGGGTCCACGCGTCTTTGTCTTTGACATTCATTCATTTCCTAATTAAATTATTAACTAGGATTAGCATTAGCTTAGGGTGACGAGTTGGCATTTGGGATTTGACTGTTAAAGCGGTTACTTGACGACGTCGTTCCATTTTGGCGTTTTTTTTTTTTTTGGTTGGGCTAGTTTTTGTGAAATTTCCTTTCTTGTTTTTTATGACACGTGTCTCTATGTGGGGGCATGTAAAATTAAAATCCAACAACTATTTTAGAATTTACCTAGGGTCACTAGCTACCTAATCTTAACCAATGAACTCACCTCAATTTTCTTTTTTTTGAGCATTGAACTGGCCTCAATTTAAAAAATTATAAACTAAAATATAAGATGGTGTTTTGAAACGTCAATCTTCCCAACTCATTTGCTTTATCATTAAGATTTTCTTTTTAAAAACAAAACTGACAATCGATACTAATGAAAACATGACCAAATTTCAAAATGCATCGCACTTTTAGGATAGCAATAAGATAGAGTTGAAAAAAGCATTTACATATTGTTAAAAGAAACTACAAATTGTTGATTTCCAAGTTCTCCTTAGTGATTGCAATCAAATACCAGAAACTTACTTAATAGGTTGGAAAGTTTATTGAAATAGCATATCTTTTTCACGAAGCGCTAAGGCGTCTATGGCAAAATGCTCCAACCTGAGGGTGTACCTAAGGCGCTAGATTTGCTATAATGATTTACAGAGTTTTCATGCTTAATTTTCATAATTGTATCTTATAATAAATTTCATTCATGCTCTGGAATATACCATATATGCAGATATATTATAATATTGTGTACCACATATTTGTGTCATATTTTAATTCCAAAGTCAGTTATGATTTTAGGGCACATCCATATTCATACATTTGGAAGCTTTGCTCATGTGATTTTTGAGAGGTGAAATTATAATATTAATTTGATAAAGTTTGAATGAGACTTTTTTAACAGCCGACATGTAGTAGATTAATTCTCGGTAATAAATTATATATAAGTAGCTAAGTATATTAATTAATATTAGATGAATCAAGAAACTAGTGACTTTTGTGAAGGTTTGAACAAACAAAAGTAGCAAATTAAGAATTTTTTTTTTTAATGACAGTAGCAAATTAAGATTTAAGTGACGAAATTGATTGGAACATGCAATGAAATTCTTAAAGCGGTTCGATTCAACTGTTGATTGAAGCTTGGGATGGTTTATTAATATGGAGAAATAAAAATTCGTGAAACTAGAAACATGGGTCCCCCGAAGGAAGCGCCAACAGTATAATTTAGCAATAAGTTATCGTTTTCAAACAGGTAGATAGAGTTGAGAAAACACAGAGAAGAATAAAAAAAGGACAGAGACGAGGCTAGCTTCCTAAGTAAGTTGCCTTGCGCACCACGGATCTTGAGAATATGAGCTGTCCCCACGTCTCTTCTATTTAAGTCCTCTGCTTTCCTTGTATGATATTTTCTTAATTTCTCTCCGATCGATCTCCTAGTTTAATTTCTCTTCTTTTTGATCTCTAGCTTGGCTCTGTTATAGCTTAAATTATATATATGATGGAAGAAGAAGCTGTCGTGGTGAACCAAGGAGGAGGAGATGATGAGCTGATGGCCTTGCCTCCGGGATTTCGTTTCCATCCCACCGACGAGGAAATCATAACTTGCTATCTCACGGAGAAGGTGGTCAACAGCAACTTCACCGCAGCTGCAATCGGTGAAGCTGATTTGAACAAGTGTGAACCTTGGGATTTGCCCAGTAAGTTGTACCTACTACCTACCTACCCTAGCCAGCCTGCAGCTCTCGTTTAATCGAATTAATTCTAATATATATTTAGTCGTTGATTGTTTATATGGCAGACAAGGCAAAGATGGGGGAGAAGGAGTGGTACTTCTTCTGCCAGAGAGACAGGAAGTATCCTACTGGCATGAGAACGAATCGAGCAACGCAATCTGGATACTGGAAAGCCACCGGAAAAGATAAAGAGATCTACAAGCGCAAAACCAACAGCAGTAACTGCCTTGTCGGGATGAAGAAGACTCTTGTGTTTTACACCGGAAGAGCTCCAAAGGGTGAGAAGACCAACTGGGTCATGCACGAATACAGACTCGACGGCAAATTCACACATTACAATCTTTCTAAGTCTGCAAAGGTGACCACACGCATCCTCCTCCTTTCTCGATCTCTTACGTTACTTTTGCTGTTTGATTAATTCTGTTACCTTTCAACAGAGAAAAAAATATGGCTACCTTTTTCTTGAGATTTGGTTATGATGGCTAACTTTCAATCCTCAAATCTTTTTCACAAGTCTTATGTTGGTTGAAAGTTTCTTTTCATGGGAGTTGGGGGACCCTTTCGTTAAAAAAAAAAGAAAAAAAAAGCATAATTCTGGTGGAAGTCATGATTGAAGTAATTAGTTTCTGATAATATGTCTCGTCGTTGCAGGATGAATGGGTTGTGTGCAGGGTTTTCCACAAGAACATGGGTCTTAAAAGGACTAGTAGTCCATTATCTCCGACTGATCAAGGCGCTGGTGGCCAGCTGCTAAGGCTCAACTCTTTTGGGGATGATTTCTTGGATTCTTCTTCTTCACTCCCACCTCTCATGGATCCTACTCCTTCCTACGACAGGCCTGCAGGCTCCTATGGCGGCTACCGCTTCGACTATGGAGAGCACGACGACAACGATTCCAAAGGAAAAATCACAGCAGCACCATTATCAGTACCAGCAGCCAATAAAACAACACCAGCAGATATGCAATACTACTTTCAAGTTGGCTCTTCCACTCGTCAGATCAACCGCTTTCAGCATCCCAACGCTGCTGCTGCTGCCGCTAGCTACCAAATGAGTAACCCAATGGCAACCCCCACCATGTTATACCCTCAGATTCATCATAATCACCAGTTGATTCCAAACCCTTCCTTCTCTTTTCAGCCAAATAATAATCCTGATTATTACTTCCAACAAGAGATAAGGGGCCCGAGGACTTCATTCCCAAACAATCAAGGCTCCTCCGTAGACTTTCAAAGCAGCAAACTTGATCATCAGGCCATTTTAAGAGCAATGGCTGCAGCTAAAAACAGCAACCACCAGATTGAAACATCAGTAACAACAGCAGGCTCAGGAGGCTTAGATAGTAGACAGTGCAAGGTGGAGCAGTATTCATCCAACAACCAGTCTATGTTTAGCGTCTCGCAAGACACTGGATTGAGCACCGCTGACATGAACACCACCACCGAGATATCATCATCAGTTGTCTCAAAGCAAGAAATCGAGGTCGGAAGCAGCAACACATTATATGAAGATCATCTTCAAAGTCCATCCGTTGTCCCTATTTCGGACATTGAAGGCTTGTGGGACTATTGACATTCAAAACTAATTACCCTAGCATCTTGATTACTGCTCCTAGCTAATTTCTTCTTCTTTAATTATCTCTCTCAATTCATAGGTTAATTCGTCAAAAATTAGAGGTTATTGCATATACAAGTATACTGTAAATAGTACTAGTACGCGTAGTACTAGATTTCAGATTAATTACATTGAATTATGAGTTTTGTTGTAACGTATTGTTTTGATTTACCTCATGTAACTTCCACTCCTTAATTAGTTTGAGTATTTCGTATTGAGTAGAATTAATATAAATGGGGCAAAAATTGTAAAACCATAGTTACATGCTCACAACATATGCACAACAATCATAAAAGGATCAAGGCTTACCTTCTGCAATTACTGTCATGGATTCCATCTTATGCAGCTGCTTAACTCGATCACTGAATGTGGTCTTCTGTTACTTACCAACTTGCTTCTCAATGGACAGAACAATATGCAATAGTTGTGGTAGTAATCAGGGACCAATTCATCTGTATATATATATATGAGACTTAAACCTCAAGAAGCTTCCCATTAAAGCATTCCTTGTCGGTTTAGGTTTCACTATTAGATTCCTAATGTATCACAACTTATAGCATTTCTTGTCGACTAAGCAATGGATTACTATCCTTAATGAATTGATACACTACTTCATTAAGTCACTAGTATTGATTTACTGTTTGTATCCATGTTAAACTAGGATTGATATTAATCTAATCATCAATTACTTTATGATGATATGTGTTATGTCCATATTTGATCTTACAATCTCCCCCTTGGACTCACACATATCATGCTCGATGATTTGCACCAGAGAACATCAAAACCTACTTAACTTACTGAAGTGCGCGCCAGATAACAAACTCAAATCGAAAATCCATTCCAACATGGTCAGATCACAGTTACTTATGTAGAGCAAGAAACAGTATACATTTTAACAAAAATGCAGAGTTTCAAAACCACTAACACAAGCTTCTGCAATCTACATATGTTCAACCAGAAGTGATACAATATATGTTAATGTGTATCAACAAGTAAACATATATTAGGTCCTACTTTATGTTTCTAAAACCAGAAACTCAAGCAAATTCACTGAACACTGATGGCTTAAAAATATTGCTTGAACCTTAACATCATGCTTCACATGATTTAAGCCATCTGATAGCAAGTATAACTTTAAACACAAAATCGATAATTTTCAGAACATTCAACAAAAAACTGCAGCAATAACCAGAATTTGAAAATACCTCAAAATTTATTAATAATAAAATCTGTCATTACAAACAAGTTGTGATAAATAAAGTCAAAAGATCACAACTAAAAAATACAAGAACTCAAAAACCTTAGAAATTTAAATTGCTCCAACTGGATTAACTCTCTACTGAACCTAAGCATCTAGATTAGCTAAAACTCCAATGCTGACTGTATGTTTCTGGAATGCTGCTACTGACAAGGCCTTGGTGAAGGGGTCTGCTAGCTGCGAATTCGTGTCAATGCTCAAAACAGCTATTTCACCATGCTTTACCCTTTCTCTAACACTGTAATACTTTAGATCAATGTGTTTAGAATTATTTGATCTTTTACTGTTCTTGCTAAAGAAAACTGCTGCTTCATTATCACAATAAATCACAAGTGTGCCTGCCACAATGTGACTTAACACTTTGGTCTGCATCAAGAAATTCCTGATCCAAAGTCCTTCACACACAGTTTCATATACTGCAATAAATTCAGCTTGCATGGTGGAGGTTGAAACTAGTGTTTGCTTCATGGTTTTCCAAGCAACTGCACCTCCTGCTAGCATGTACACATATCCACAAGTTGACTTCTTGGAGTCTGGATAGTTCCCTGCGAAATCAGAATCTGAAAATCCAACGAGTTTCAAATCCTCCACTTGCCTATAAACTAGCATGTGACTTTTAGTTTTCTGCAGGTACCTCAACACTTTCTTCCCAGCTACCCAATGTTCATGGCCTGGATTAGATTGAAATCTCGATAAAATCCCTACTGCAAAAGACAAGTCTGGCCTAGTGCAGACTTGTGCATACATGAGACTTCCTACAAGTCTAGCATAAGGCTTTGACTCCATAATTTCTTTCTCAACATCACTATTAGGACTCTGCTTCTTGGTTAACTTATCACCTTTGGACATGGGAACTTCTCCAGCTGCACACTTTTCCATACCAAATCTCTTCAAAACTTTGGTGATATAATTCTGTTGAGACAAACCAAGTAGTCTATGTGCTCTATCTCTTTTAATCTCAATGCCTAGTACATAGGATGCTTCTCCTAAGTCTTTCATGTCAAAATTCTTTGACAGAAAACTCTTGGTGTCTTTAAGCAGTTTAAAATTACTGCTAGCCAAAAGTATATCATCGACATAGAGTACTAGGAAAATAAAATTGTTCCCAATTGTCTTCAAGTAAACACACTCATCAACAAGATTCTCTGTAAATCCAAAAGTAGAAATCACAGAATCAAATTTCTTGTACCACTGTCTAGAAGCTTGTTTAAGGCCATAAATTGATTTTCTTAACCTGCATACTAAGTTTTCACTTCCAGCTTGCACAAAACCTTCTGGCTGCTTCATATAAATCACTTCATCTAGTTCACCATTCAAGAAGGCTGTTTTAACATCCATTTGGTGCAGCTCCATATCAAAATGAGCCACTAAAGCCATGATTATCCTAAACGAGTCTTTTGTAGAAACTGGAGAAAAAGTCTCAGTAAAATCAATGCCCTCCTTCTGTGTAAAACCCTTGGCAACTAATCTTGCTTTATGTCTCTCTACATTGCCATTTGCATCTCTTTTGGTTTTGAAAACCCATTTACAACCTATAGGTTTCTGATTAGGGTCAGGTTCAACTAATTCCCAAACTGCATTTTGGCTCATGGAATCAATTTCTGCTTCCATTGCTAGCTGCCATTGGTGAGATTCATTACTTTCAATAGCCTGGTTAAATGTAGTTGGATCATTGTCCTCTGCACAGTCCATTTCAATTTCTGCTTCTTGCAGATAAACAATGTAGTCACTATCTTCCCCCCCATAAGTTGGTTTTCTCGTTCTCTGTGATCTTCTAGGCTGAGGGTTGACAGGGACTTGATCAGTTACAGGGTCAGTTACTTGACCAGTGACAGTTACTTGGTTAGTTACTTGACCAGTGACATGGTCAGTTACTTGTCCAGCGACAGTTACTTGGTCAGTGACTTGACCAGTGACAGGTACTTGACTAGTTACATGGTCAGTTACATGACCAGGTACAATTACTTGGTCAGTTACATGGTCAGTGACATGACCAGTTACATGACCGGTTACTTGATCAGGGACAGTTACGTGGTCAGTTACTCGACCAGTGACTCGATCAGTTACATCTTGTTCTAAAGGCAATACAACACTTATATTCTCATCCGACACAATTTCCTCAAAATCTGAGGTTAAATCCTCAAGGTTTGTATTGTGAACTTTTTCACTTAGAAACTTTACTTGATGTGTTTCAAAAATTCTAGGTGAATGATGAGCAGAATATAATTTATAGCCTTTAGATTTATCTGGATAACCTATAAAATAGCAACTAACTGTCTTAGGATCAAGTTTATTCAAGCTTGGATTATAAATCCTAGCTTCTGCATGACATCCCCAAACATGGCAGTGATGAAGACTAGGTTTTCTGCCACACCAAAGCTCAAAAGCAGTATTTTCTATGGCTTTGCTAGGTGTTCTGTTGCAAATATAATTTGCAGTTTTTAAAGCCTCACCCCACAGAAATTTAGGCAAACCTGTTGTACACATCATACATCTAACCATGTTCAAAAGAGTCCTATTCTTTCTCTCTGCAACACCATTCTGTTGTGGGTTATAGGGTGTTGTATATTGAGCTTTAATTCCATTGTCTTGCAAAAACAAGGCAAATGGACCCTTTTGTTGGCCGGATTCAGTGTACTTGCCATAGAACTCACCCCCTCTATCTGATCTTACTGTTTTGATTTTCTTTTCTAGTTGATTTTCTACCTCAGACTTAAAGATTTGAAAAGCTTTCAATGCTTGTGCCTTTTCTGAAAGTAGATAAACATAACTGTATCTAGAAAAATCATCAATGAATGTGATAAAATACACATTCCCACAGATAGTTTGATGCCTAAATGGTCCACATATATCAGTGTGTATGAGTTCTAATAAATTTTGGCTTCTATATGCAGTCTTCTTTCTAGTATTAGTTATTTTTCCCTTAAAGCATTCAACACAATCTGTTAGATCAGAAAAATCAAGTTCATTTAGGATGTTGTTTTTCACCAAAATTTTCAGTCTCTCTTTTGAAACATGGCCGAGTCTTCTATGCCATAAAAATGCAGACTTTTCATTTAGTTTGGTTCTTTTAACACCTGTTAAAGTGCTAGTACTGTTGGTGTTATTTTCAACAAGTAAAATTTCTTGTTGAGCCATTGAACAATTTAACTGTAAATAATCATTCATAATAACACCAGAACCAATTTGAACAGAATTTTTAGAAATAAGAATTCCATTACTATCCATAACAAGTCTACAACCAGATTTTACTAAAAGAGAAACTGAAACCAAATTCCTTCTCATGGAAGGTACATAAAAAACATTGTCCAGAACTAATAATTTTCCTAATCCTAAATCGAGCTTTAAGGTTCCAATAGCCTTGACTGCCACTCTCATGCCGTTGCCTACACACAGGTTCACTTCATCACTTTTTGGGATTCTCCTCCTTATGAATCCCTGCAAAGAATTAGTAATATGAATAGGTGAGCCTGAATCTATCCACCAAGACTGTGGTTCAACATTTATAAGATTAATTTCTAAGGAAAAAACTGTATTAGAAAAAATCTTACCCTTTTTGGCTAACCAATTTTTATAGCCAGTGCAGTCCTTTTTCATGTGTCCTACTCTTTTGCAAAAGTAGCACTTGAACCTGAATGGCCTGTTTTCCTTGGCCACTGCAGCTGTTGAACTCTTAGTTATGGCTTTGATAGGCTTGAGCTTATTCTGGGCTTTTTCCTTTTAGGCTTCTCAATAAGGTTAATGGTCGTAGCAGGTTCCTTTTCTTCCTTGATCCTAGATTCCTCATCCACACAGATGGATATAAGTTCATCTAGAGTCCAATTTCCCTTTTGAGAGTTGTAACTGGTCCTAAGATGACTAAAACTGTTAGGCAAGGAATGTAGTGCATAATGCACTACCTGCTCATCCCTAACCCCCATCAAGAGCTCTCTGAGTCTGCCATTTATATTGATCATCTTCATAATATGCTCTCTAACTCCCCCTGAACCCATGTACTTCAAATCATGAAACTCCTTGGTTAGCCTAGCTGCTTCTGCTTTTTCACTTTCTTTAAACTTAGCACCTATGAGTTCCAGAAAATCTGATGCTAGCTCAGGCTCTTCTATACTTCCCCTGACAGTCTTAGACATAGATGTTCTGATGAGGTTCTTAGCCATTCTATTGGATCTATGCCACTTCTTGTAAAGGTCAGTATCTTTCTTGGTGCTCTTTTCATTTAACTCTTCAGGCTTATCCTCAGTAAAGCAGTAGTCTATGTTCTCATGCATTCCCATATAATTTTCCACAGAGTCTAGCCAAGCTCTATAGTTGGTTCCAGTTAACATCAAGACACTGTTCAAGTTCATGTAAGAGTTGCCTAAGGAGCAAAACAAAAAATTCGAGTGAGTTCTCAGTTGTAAAGAAAATATGTTTAAGTTTTCTGTGTTTTATTTAGCTTTAAGTAACCAAAACAAGAACATACAGAAAACCTAAACAACCATACTTGCATTCATGTCAGTCCATAACAAAAACAATATTAAGCATCACTTTTGAGCAGAAACTTAATATCCTGGAGTTCTTTATCAATATGCCATGTTCAATGAAAACAAGTTATCCAAAGAAATTTATCCACATCTTTAGACAGAAGAAAAATTTCTAAGTATCCGTATTTATTTTCATCAAGCATGCATACTGCTGTTTTGTATTCTAAAACCATACTTAACCACTTCTTTGGAAGATAAAACTGAAGCATAGTTTTAAAACACAAAACACAATTTCAGTTTTGTTACTCGATCAGGTACAGTTACTTGGTCAGTTGCTTGGTCAGTTACTTGACCAGTTACACGTACCTGATCAATGTTTTCTGCCAACATCAATGAAGGATGCTTTGTGCATCATAATCACTTATGCCAACAGAAAACCACAAAACATATGAGCTCTTTTACTTTACATTCTATCCAGATTCATCCTTGTAAGAAAATTAAGCTCTTGTATCTGTCAACTTTAACGTGTAAACAAAATCTGGGAGATTTCTGTTCTTCATACAATTTTACACAATCACAGATACAATACCATATCATCAATCAATTCAACATGCATATTCAAGCATAACCAAAATTGATTCGATTCCAAGAAACCACAGAACAATCAAGAAATTGTAAATTTCATCCGGTCACCATCTACTCTAGCCTAACGCACGCCGGGAATGCAACTAGGGTTCTTGGGCACAATCAAAACTTAATTATCATGCTATGAATCGAAAACAATTTTCACAGAAAAACCTGTTTTTGTTTTTTCCCCAATTTGCTGCTAAAAAATCATAGCGGAAGCGTGAATTTTATAATTAACCAGATGCAGCAGTCGACTTAAGTAACTTACCTTGATCAGGTACCTGACCAGTTACTTGGTCAGTTACCTGGTCAGTTACTTACTTGGTCAGGTACCTGATCAATTACATGACCAGTGACTTGGTCAGTAACATGATCAGTTACTTGACCCGTAAAGCAAAAACCCTTAAAAAAAATTTATGTTTGTTTTGCAAAACCCTAAAACGATTTTTCATATTTGTGAGCCTATGCTCTGATACCAATTGTAAAACCATAGTTACATGCTCACAACATATGCACAACAATCATAAAAGGATCAAGGCTTACCTTCTGCAATTACTGTCATGGATTCCATCTTATGCAGCTGCTTAACTCGATCACTGAATGTGGTCTTCTGTTACTTACCAACTTGCTTCTCAATGGACAGAACAATATGCAATAGTTGTGGTAGTAATCAGGGACCAATTCATCTGTATATATATATGAGACTTAAACCTCAAGAAGCTTCCCATTAAAGCATTCCTTGTCGGTTTAGGTTTCACTATTAGATTCCTAATGTATCACAACTTATAGCCTTTCTTGTCGACTAAGCAATGGATTACTATCCTTAATGAATTGATACACTACTTCATTAAGTCACTAGTATTGATTTACTGTTTGTATCCATGTTAAACTAGGATTGATATTAAGCTAATCATCAATTACTTTATGATGATATGTGTTATGTCCATATTTGATCTTACAAAAATTAAATAAATTATTAGTAGGACGTATGCTTAGTGGTATGCTAAATGCTTAGTATGGTCACACGCGCCAAATCTCTTACCTAGTTCCTTCTTAGGGCTAAAAGACAAACATCTTCCTTCATGATATCACCTTTTACTTCGCAGGGTAGAAGCTAACTATCTAGACATGCCTCTAACTCCTTACTGAACTAAGGATGGCTACGGACATAACTAGACGCATAAAGTTATTAACATGAGGATTCAAGCAAGCCAAATTTCGACGAAGATAACTGGTTTTTCACCATGCTCATTACAATAGGTTTAAGGATATATAGATAAATGTAATAACGAATTAAATTAGTAATCAATATGTAACTGTGAGTAGAATTTGTAAAAATAGTAATTGGTATATTGATGATCATTACAACTCCGAATGTGACAAGATATATAGTAAATCAGTCTACTATCTATGTTATATATGAAATAATCTAGATCCCAAGCATTAACATGAAATAAATTACTACAGTTAACAAAATGTGTAATGAAACAATTATTGGCTATCCATAATGAAATTATAGACCCTCAATAAATATCTTAAGACTTTCAGAATTAATAACATCTTATTTTTCATTAATTATTGCCCTTCAATAAAACTTTTATTGAGGGTCAATAAAACATTTATTCCCAATAAAAGTCCCAACACTTTTAAAATCAAGAACATCTTCATTTTTCATTGATTACTAACCCTCAATAATATGGCTAAAACTCATTTTTGTCAATAAACTGCATGAAATTCACAAAATGAAAAATATGTGAACTGGTAATAGATTATTGTAACTCAATAAACACAAAACAATATATATCTGAATCCATAACAGATACACACATATAAACCCTCTATTTCATTGATTTTCCAGACATGCAAACCCTATATTTCTTATTAACGAACCATATAAAGCAAATGTAAGTTAACAACAACTCTAAAACGCAGATATATGTAATCAATTTCACAAAACACTTCAAAATCGCAAAATGAAATTGAAGATTAAATTTTTTCCTGTTTTGACTAAACCGAAGCCAAAGCCGAAGACGAAGAATCTGTTAACTGCAGACCTTTCCGCTTCTGGATTTGCTTTCAAAATTGCCGGCGAGAGAATCTGAGGAGATTTTGAGAGAGAGAGAGAGAAGGAAAACTGAATCAGATTAATTGGGTTTTGACCTCTCAGTGGTACTTTGTAATCATTTAACATTCGGAGCCCAAAAGCAACTTTTTGACTTGGGTGAGTGAGAATTCTAATTTGTTGGTGGGGTGAGTGAGAGTTCTCTAAGTAAATTTTGGGCATTGGGTCAAGGCCCCAAAATAAAATAAAGACCAATTGACATGTATGCGTGTGTTAAGAGCCTAGTATGTGTGTGTGTAGGATTCTTTGTTTGGCTATTTTAAAGGATTGCTTGTGGGTCCCACTTTTCGATTACATATCGTCATCTCGATTGTTCAGTTTTAAAGTTCTAGCTATTTCATTGCAGTCATCTGGAATTGCCTAGGGTTGTTTGTTTACCTGTAATATCTTTTAGACGAGCGACCTTGTGCAATTTTGTAGCTTTGCGATTGGGCAGAACTTGCGGTGAGAAGCAAGGCATGTTAGTTGGGCTTTTCTGCATTTTTTTATTGTTTAAACCCACGTTAAAGCACCAAAGCGGAGCAAAACATCCATTTTTTTTTTTAAGGGAACGAATATATTTCATTGGTAAAAATCATAGGACCTACTTGGTCATTCGAGAGGAGTCCGAAGACTTCTCACATTACAATCACCGCTCAACTATTTAGACTATATTCCAGAAGAAAATGCAAAAAAACTAAAATCCAAAAGGAAAATGGAAAGAAAAAACTAATTTGTTGAAGAACGTTGACATTTAGTGTGCCTTGTCAAACTAGGATTAGTTCTATGATTGTAATAGGAGGGAAGGTTCTAGAATTCCTAATCCTATTCGGAATAGTTTTCCTTGAATCATTAGAATATGTGCTTTGTGATCTCTATATATAGGGCTCCTATTATCAATAGTGGAATACACAATTCTCTCATCAATCTCTCTCAATTCTCATATCCTAAAACACATTATCAGCACAAGCCCTAACTCTGAAATCAAAAACCCAAAACCAGAAATTTCTCCAATGTCAGTCTTGCCAAGCACCTAGCCTCCTGCTAGCCCACCTGCCCTTGCAGCCCTCTCAGCCAGCAGTGCCGCCAGCCCGGTCGGTGACCAGCCAGCGTCCAGCCAAACTTCGGCCTGCTTCGGCCGGTTTTCAACACGCCTCAGCCAGCTCTCGGCCACACCTTGGACAAGCAGCAGCAACCCTCGACCAAGCTTCCTGCAGCCTTTGGCCATCCTTTCTAGCTCTGACTTGCAGCCCCAAAAAAACTCCAAAGCTCAAGAAACAAGTTTTCAAGCCCCGATTCAAACAAGTAAGTATTTAAGATTAAAGTTCCTGCTTTTTCTCTTTAAATTCTTTTCTTTTTCTCGGGGACTTGCAACCTCCCTTTTTCTACATCCCACCTTTCTTATAACTTGGGTTCGATTCTTTGAAAAGCGGAATCGTGGGGATTCACGCTAAACGAACTAAGAGCGTTCGTAAGACTTCAGACTAAGAGTGTCCGTAAGCATCGATTTATGACCATATAAAAATCATTGTTTCGGTCTAATTCAAAAATTCTTGGAAATCGATTTCTTAGTAGCATAGCTCGGAAATCTTATTATTTATTAGTTGTCGTGGAAGCTTTGACTCCGAAACTAATCTATTTCTTCTTCTTATTTTCAGGATGTCGAAATTGAAACTCGACTTTCCTTTGCTTGATTGAACTGGCTCAGAATACCACAATTAATTGGGTCACAGATGTTGAGAACCATCTCACTTCGAAAGGGATCCTACCCATAATTCAGGCACCAAACCCTGAGCTCATATTCGAGCGTACGGCTACAAATAATGCCACTGCCCTTATATTGATGCGACGCCACATGGACAAATCACTCCGATTGGAGTATATGGTTATCAAGGATGCTAGAGAACTATGGGTTGCATTGAAAGAGCGTTTTGGTAATGTCTAGGATTCCCTCCTCCCTGACTTGAAGGTTCAATGGAGCAATCTACGATTTGCCGATTTCAAGTCCGTCTCTGAATATCATTCAAAAGCTCTACGACTCAAAACCATATTGGGGTTCTGTGGACAACCCATCACAGAGCAAGAGCTAATCGAGAAAACTCTCTACACCTTCCCCGTCTCAACACTTTTGGTATCTAAGCAATACAGAGTACAATGCTGGACGGATCACGAGGTTTCATCAGCTAATTAATGTCATGTCTGTAGCTGAGAAGCATGATAACATCCTCGTGAAGAATTATAATTCAGGGCCCATTGGAACTAAGAGCGTTCACGACTCGAATTATAATAATGCACCCAAAGGATGGCGTAAGGAGCGGAACCCTAAAGTTAAGGGACAAAACGGACGTATTGGTCCATATAACTGCCCTACAAAGGAAGGTAACCGCCACACTAGAGCGGGAACACATGGCAACAAAAACCAACGTGGGAGAAGAGGACACATAGCCGCCAGCCATAGGGGTGGCGCCATCGTCCAACGTGGACGCCAAACTCGTCCTCGTGCACAAGATGCACCTCAATTAAAGGGAGGCAATCACAATGATGCATGCAATAGATGTGGATCTATTGAACATTGGTTCAAACAATGCAATGCAAGCAAGAAATTGACAGCACATTATAAAGCATATAGAGAAGCAAGAGAGCAAGAGGCATACTTTGCCAAAGAAGAAGATGATGGTGAAGATCACAAAGCCAATCTCACCATAGCAGACTTCAAATCTGACAAAGAAGTTCACAAGGATGCCGCAGATTTTGATTAGTATAGTCCTTTTTATTTTCGAAGAATTTTGTAATGGCAATTATGCCTTAATCAATAAATGGCATTTTGTATTAACTCTTTCTCACTAAGCTCATCCATGATTAATTGTGATGTCTAGGAAAGGTTTGAACTAAGAGAATGGTTTTAAAAGTGAGCATCACTCCACCAAATCTCGCCTTACCTTACCTGCTCACAACCAAATTGGAGTTACCGAACGGATTGAGTGACTACAAATTGTCTACGTTTGATTTTTATTTTGGATTAGATTTTGGTCAAGAAACTTTGATGTAACCATTGGCTATTATTAATAAAGTCTCGATTTATTTTGATTGAATGTCTTGGACATATTTTAATTTCGAACTTTATTTTTCAGTATGTTTCCCGGAGAGCTAGAATGCCTCGTGGATAGTGCAACTACACATACTATACTGCAAAATAGGCAACTCTTCTTATGGATGATGCCTACTCGTTCTTCTGTGACTACAATCACTACACCAAAAACTGCATCACACGACGGTGAAAAAACGTCGTCTGATTTGAAGACTCACCGTCGTCTATCTCGATGTTGTCTGATGAAAAATCAGACGACGGTGAATTCACCGTTGTATTATACAGAGTCAGTCGACGTATATTTCTTAACACCGTTGTCCAAGAACTCGACAGATGCCGGACGCACCCATGCGCAGCAGTTCACACAACAGAATTTGTTTTTACACCGTTGTGGGTTGAATTTTCATACAACGGTTTTGCAGTTTAGCTGTTGTGTGATTAAAAGTAAGACAACTGTGTTCTAGTATTTTCTGTTGTGTGATTTAGAGTAAGACAACTATGTTCTAGTATTTTCTGTTGTATGAGCTTAAAACTAGACGACGTTACTTATTGAAATCCATTGTGTGATATCTAGAACTGCGTTGTGTGAATACCCTAATTTTGAATAGATATAAATTAATAGTGAACAATTGGAATACAAATTGAATGCAAACCATCAAATGATCAATATTTGTACCAAAAGCATTGTGATACATCAATTCATCAAATATTGAATTTAAGGAACATTGTTAAAGCATTCATACATCTCATAGACTAAGAAGCTTTTAAGTTTTTTAGCTAAGTTTTACATGATGAAAGAAAATATAGCTTGCTGCAATGCCGGGTACTCCATGCTTGATCTTCCAATGACTCTTTATGCAACAATCCACCATATAGTTCCTGACACAATTTACAAATGCAATGAAAACAAAAGGATTATGTCTTACTACATAACAATGCTCTATAGTAATGTTCATTCTTGCATAGCACACTTAAAAGAAGACATATATACTCCTCAAAGTTTTGTATTGCTTGTTTAGAAAAATTATGGAGTCAAGAGAAATCACCTGAAAAACCTACACCAAGTATGCATCAAAAATGAGATTCTCTGCCTTGAAAGTTTCCCAAAGCTGATAATTTCATAAAAAACACACAAAAGGGAGAATCACTCAAAGTTACCTCCAATGGAGAAGATCATAGTGGTACAACAGTTCCATCAAGCTACTGAACCCGAGTGCTTCTCTCCAACACATCTATTGCACCCTGCCATAATGTAGCTCCTCATTTTAGAAGTGAAATCTTAAACATTCCGAGGAAATTGAAAGAAAAATGGAGTGCAAGAACATACGACTGTCCATGCTAAATATAACCTCCTTGAGATAGCATGTTCCAGATGTCGGAAGCCTGAACACGAAAGAAATAGGTCATTGGGGTTTCACATTAATGAAGAAAAACTTTTGACTGGCGATGATTATGCAAAGTAGTGGTGACTATATTCTTATTCAGGCTTGTGCTTAACCACAGCCACAGAAGTTGCAGGTTGTACTGTATATATTATAGGGAATATTTTTAATGCTTTTAGTACATTCAAGAAATTTGATGATCATGAGAATTTGATCAAGCTGTGATATTTAATGGTTGAAATAATGGAATCTAAATGTCTGGTTGTAATTCACCAGCATTCAGGTTCTTTACTGTAGTTTACTGGGATAATGCTTCTTGCTTATGTCATGATTCATATGAAGCAAATAAATGATTTCTAACCAACCAAAAAAATGATTTGTCTTGTCTTTTACCACATGAATGACTAATGTCAATAGGTTAAATTATAATGAGTGGCATAATAACTTACTATGACATGCTCCCTACTTGCTTGATCCGGTTCTGTTCTTTCCTGAAATGATATGAGACTTTTTTTTGCTGTAATGACTAACTAAAAACAAAATCTGGAGCTGAACATTCCCTCAAACAAATCCGCAGCCATGTTGAGCTTCCTGTGAATACTCAAGTGAAACAAAGGACATACCACAATCAGTTTTCACTACAATATCCCCTACATTTGCATAATCAACTTCAATAAATGATTCTACGAGACATATTTGGTAGTTTCCCAGCAATCTGAGGTCTATTTGACAACATTAAAGTTGACACTAGAATCAGTATCAGGTATCAGCTTGCGATGATTATGCCCAACTACAATCATCACTTTTTGTCGAAGGCACAGAATTCTGCAGAAGGATTAAAAAGAAATGATTACTTTCAAACTTGTACAAAAAGTAAAAATCATACATAGCAGTTACACAGCTAAGTTTGCTTCACATATATCCAAGGTGATATTAATAAATGTAAGGATATAAGATCTTCGAAAATATATGTAATGCTAAATTACAAACAGAAAAGTGCAAAACAATTCCTTAGCATTGCCCTGATTTCGAAAATAGAACACTCGGTTATGATATTCCAAAATCAGTAATAGCTACTCTGTTTTATAATCTAGCAAAATGCAGGTATACTGCATTCATTTCAGTATTTCAGCTTGAGAGGTCTTCTAATATCAGTTCTCCTCCACAGTTGCTATGCTCTTCAATAGATAATCAAGCAACAAAGATTCAAAGAAAAGAACATATAAAATACCTTCATCCAGGTTGAACACACTCCTTTGTGAATCCTTCCTGTTGATGTTTTGTCATAAACTAGTGCACAAGTAACATGAATTCTAGATGGTGCCATCCTGTGGAATATATTTGCAATAAGTACACAATGAAATTCCAAGATATATGAATATAAAAGACATATATAAACACAGAAATACATAGAAACATTATTTGTTGAAGAAGATCATCAGATTTTTCTAATGATATGTCTTACAGATACATAAGAAAGTCAACATGAAGGAGATGTCTTACAGATACATAAGAGAAGCACAGTTGCCAATCTCATCCGGGATTTGACCAGTTAGTTTATTCCCCTGCAAGTCTCTACAATTCACAAATAAACAAAGAGTCATCAAACCATAAAACAGTTTTAGAGAGAGGGAGAGAGGAGACAAAAACTCACAAGGAGGCCACAGAGAGGCTGACATTGTCACAGAAAACTCATAAGTAAAAACCATAAAACTTTTGGAAAACACATTGCAGCTCTTCATTTCCTCTTGTTTCCAGAAAGCCTAAACGTTTTGGGCTAAAAATACAACACTGGGTACATTCAAAAACGGAAACCAAAAGTCCAAAAACAAATTACACCTCTCCATTTCTGGTTTGTTTCTTAAAATCCTAAACGTTTTGGTCTAAAAACACAAACTGGGCACATTCAAAAATGGAAACCCACAACCAAAAACAGAAACAAAAGAAGCATAGTATCATCCACCTTCATCGTTCAGTGACGAAGCAAGAGGAAAATGCAGAAACAGTGACAACCCAAACCACAGAACAACATCCTTGTTCTTCCTCCATTTCAAAACCACCCTCTCCTCCATCAACAGAGCCAAACAAATCATAGATCTGAAACCCATCAAAACAAACCAACTTCAAGCTAAAAGACCCGAGTTGGAATCATGGGTCCAATCCAAATCTCACAAAAATTGAAATCTTGATGAATTTCAACACTCACCTTGATCATATCGATGGGGGTTGGATGACGCAGGTAGCGAGCATACCGGAGGTTCTAGCAGAGGTTCCCAATCGCGTGCGCGGCGCATAACTCGTCGTTCGCATGGTCGCTGGGCAGGTGGTGCTGCGAGCCACGCGCAACATCAGTGTGATGGCGGCGCTGGAGCTCCTCAATGGCATCGTGAAGGGGGTCGTAGGCGTTTAGGAACAGAGGCTTGGTTGAGGGTTTGGGGAGAGACGACGACGACTTAGGGTTCAAACCCTAAACATATGCGCAGAGAGAGAGAGAGAGGTCAATTGAAAAATAGAGGTGGGTCGAGCAAAAATGCAAAATTTTAGTACGATGTGTGGGAAAGAAAAAAGTGGGAAGTTTAACTTCGACGAAAAAATTAGGCGGTGATTTGTGCAGAATGAAAAACCCCCAAATCAAACCCTAATCGAGTAGAACTCAAATCGAATAGAACCTAAATCCAGACTTTGAAAGATGGTGATTTGTGATGGCTAAGTGTTTTGAGAAGATTGTGAAGAAAAGCTCCAGATTTTGCTTGAAATGAAGAAAAGCTCGAGGTTTCTCTCTATGATAGGAAAAATGGCCAAGGCGTTAACTTTGTTTAAGTGTGCTCTCGAGTTGGCTAAGGCAATAGGCATTAACTTTTTCTTTTTTTTTTAACTCAGACAGACAACGTATAGATACTTTTACGTTGTCTGATTTGTTACATAGCTGAGGGAATAAAAGATGGAAATTTCCCGCCTCTGCAATCAAAATGTTAGGTTTCGCGCTTAGGCTGATCATTTCTCATTCACACAACATAAATAGTTCATTCTGTTGTTGGAACTTGCAAGCATAACAAACAATTGAAGCCAAATTTTCTCGTTTTGGGGGGAATGAATGTCATTTTGGAGCCATCTCCAAATTTTGGTACTCACTTGCACAACAGGACATTAAAAACCATTGTATGATGATTTGCAGGTATACTCCTACAACATAAGTAACTAAACTGTTGTCCAATTTAATAGCATCTAGGGTACAATTTGGAGCCAAATTTGACTCAATTGTAGGAGGGAAATATGCCGGTCTTTTTTTTTATTCAGACAACAGATAATCTTTCTTTCCGTTGTGCCATCACCTCATAACTAGAAGTTTTAAAATTTTAGCATCTTTATACAACGAAGATTTATTAAAGGTGTTGTATGATTCAATTCTAGTCAACAGACAACAGAGGATTTGTTCTCCGTTGTGTGATCACTGTTGTGTGATGCAGTTTTTGGTGTAGTGAATGGCTGAGTCATCAAAATTGATCCATGGTAGAGGACCAGCCCAATTCATGTTGCCAAATGGCACAACTATTAAAGTCATCGAAGCTCTTTATGCTCCTAGGGCTGGAAGAACCCTATTGAGTTTCAAAGATATAAGAGCCAATGGTTTTCATGTGGAAACACATTATGAGAATGGACAAGAGTTCCTTTGCATCAACTCTAATAACTATGGACATAAACGAGTATTAGAGAAACTTATATGTCGTTCTAGTGAGTTGTATGCAACCACTATTCGAATTAATGAATCCAACCATGTCATGAGAGATGACTTATGGGATTCTGACACATATAGGCTTTGACATGACCATTTGGGACACCCAGGTCGTGATATGATGATTCGTATATTAAAGACTTCACAAGGAAATCCATTCTTCAGAATGAAAAGAAGTAAAACTCAGAATTTGGATCAAGGAAGAGCAACTGCACCTCACAGCGCCATCCCCCTCCATGTCTTGCCATCAAAGGCCGGCGCCACCATCTCCCTCCGGTCCAAAAGTGGCTTTGACGCCACTAGTGCTTCCTTGACTCCTATTTCTACTTCTGAAGTTAATTGTGACTTCATGGCTCAACCAAAATCCTCATTGGTTGCTTCTAAAGCCCATCATTCGTTCTGCAAAGCCTGCTCTTTAGTAAAATTCGGATCGAGACCATCCTATGCAAAGGACACTAAAGAAAACATTCCATTCTTACAAAGAATCCAAGGTGATATTTGTGGACCTATTCAACCACCTTGCGGACCATTTAGATATTTTATGGTGTTGGTTGATGCATCGACACACTGGTCACATGTCATGCTATTGTCCACAAGGAACGCTGCATTTACTAAACTCCTAGCACAAATTATTAAGTTAAGGGCTCACCACCCTGATAATCCTATTATGTCTATAAGACTTGACAATGCTGGAGAGTTTACATAAAAAACTTTTGATGATTATTGCATGTCCATTGGGATTGAAGTTGAACATCCAGTTCCTCATGTTCACACCCAAAATGGTCTCGCAGAAGCCGCCATTAAACGACTACAAATGGTTGCTAGAGCATTGGTTATGTGCACCAATCTTCCTATTTATGTTTGGGGCTATGCAATATTGCATGCAGTTGTGCTTATTCGTCTGAGGCTCACTGCCACCTAACCCTTTTTTGCGTCCCAGATGATGACTGGGTATGAGCTTGATGTCTCACACTTACGCATATTGGGTGTGCAGTTTATGTGCTAACTGCGCCGCCACAGCGCACCAAAATGGGTCCTCAAAGACGATTAGGCATTTATGTTGGATATGAATCTCCAAACATTATCCGCTACTTAGAACCCTTGACAGGCGATCTCTTTACCGCTAGATTTGCGGATTGCCACTTTGATGAGACAGTCTTCCCATCGTTAGGGGGAGATAAGAACATAAATTTTCAACAAGAACGACAGGAATTGTCGTGGTCTGTCCCCACTTTGTCTCATCTTGATCTCCAAACCGCAAAGTCCGAAATTGAAGTACGGAGAATTCTCGCTCTTCAGAAAGTAGCAGAATCGATGCCTGATGCGTTTTCTGATATCGTTAAAGTGACGAGATCACACATATCAGCTACAAATGTGTCTGCAAGGACTGATGTCCCTAAAATTAGAAGACATGACGCCATCTCAAGGGAACCTGAGCATGGCGCCAACGTCCCCTCCTATGGCGACGTTGTGGCTAGGCCCGTGGCTCCTGCCAGGAAGCGCGGGAGGCTCAAAGGTTCAATGGATTCTCGCCCAAGAAAGAAAGCGAGTTTGGCACAAAATAATCCATTAATCATCGATGTGAATAATCCGTCTCATGAAGATATTCCAAATTATGGTTATGTCCAAGAGACATCATTGGGGGACTCTCCAATGTCAGAACCAATTCCAGAGAATAGAGAGATCTCCATGAATTACACTAGTGTACATGAGACGATGAATAGAAACTCTATTTCTATTGATGATTCCTTTGCATATTCTGTTGGAAAAGGAGTTATAGAGTATGATGATATCGAAACTTGCTCTGTTGAAGAATGTCAACGAATAGCGGATTGGCCTAAATGGAAAGATGCGATCCAGGCTGAATTGGGTTCACTAGCAAAGAGACAAGTATTTGGGCCTATAACGCAGACACCCCCAAATGTAAAGCCTGTTGGCCATAAATGGGTATTTGTTAGAAAGCGTAATTAGAAAAATGAGGTTGTTAGATATAAAGCCCGCCTTGTGGCGCAAGGTTTCTCACAACGCCCTGAAATCGACTACGAGGAGACATATTGTGAGCCCCTGAAAATTTTAGTAATTTCCGAAAGTAATTTCTTGCCAATAAGATTTTTCCGCAAGGTGATTCAAGTGGAAGAAATGACTTTGGAGATTGTTTTAATGTCGAGACCACCTAATGGGCCTTATGATTTAAGTTTGGGTTGAGATTCTTTCATTTGGGCCTAGAAGGTTACCGAAGTTTAGTGAGGCGATCGTTTGTTGAAGTTTCAAATACGATAAATTGAGTTGTAACAAAGTTTTGGATTTTTAATTTTTACGAAATCGAGTTTTGGGCCTAGGACGGAGTCAAGAATTAATTTAGGAAGTTTCTGACAAAAAACGAATAAAAGAAAAGTTACGAGCCCAAAACCGAAAGCAATTAGCTAGAGGAGTTTTGTAATTCGTCAGAAGGGTAAAATCGTCAATGCACACGGTGTATAAACATAAGGAAACCTAGCAGACTCCTCATTTCTCTCTCTCCCTCAGCCATACTCTTCCCTCCCTCTCCCCGAACACTCTCTTCCTCTCACACTCTCTCTGCCATCACCAGAAAACACGATTTCCGGCCACCATCTTGTTAGATAACAAGAATCACACAAGATCATATCACAAATCACATAACACACAACCTGCACAAGTAACAAATGCAATTATGCAGCACACCAGAAGCATTCCTAGTCTCAGTAGGAATAATCACCTGGATTGATACTTTCAATCCCTGCAGCCACAGCTTGTCCAAGAGCATTCATCGATCGAGGCAGACATCTTCAAGGATCTAAAACAAGCAGTTGCACCATGGAGGAAGGTCTTCTATACTTCAACACTTTATGCTTCAGAATGGGACTGAGAATATATGCTAAAGGTAGTGTTGAACATAGGGACTTTCTTCTCCTTATATTTTGGCCAAAACCTCATCCCAGACTCATCCCATAAGGAGTCCTAGTTTACTTCATGTTTATCAGATAGGAGACTTAAGCTTTATCACAATTCTTTATGTTAATCAGGTCTTTAACAATGAGAGTCCTACTCCTATCAATAGATATACATCTCGATAGGTAACTAGTATTAGAATTACATTTACATATTTCTTGTTATTCATTTAGTTAAATCAATTGTTCTATTTACTTAATGCTTTTAGATAATGTTAAGTCCACTTTATTCCAACATTCTCCCACTTGGACTAACATTGTCTATTTGCAGAACAATTGAACCAGTAACTTGTATTAAACAACAACTGAAGTGTGCACTTGCACTACTAGGATTTTTGCCTTTTACATCGGCCAAAAACCGATGTTAAAAAAAAAACATCCGATGTCTTAGTGGGTGATGTTAAAGATCGCGAACAAAAAGACATCGGTCAAAAACCGATGTCCAGTTCAACAACAGACATCGAATAAGCTTATGGAACCGATGTAAAACAGTTATTATGATAACATATTAGTGTGTTTAGATATTGTTAAACCTTCATATTTTGGCATTTAATGCTTAATAAAGTATAGGTCCAATAGCATAAGTATTCATTTTAACATCGTTACTCATATTAGAAACAATGTTTTATATGGTATCAGACATCGGATTCTTTTCATTTTGCCTACCGTTTGTGAGGTTCACGCATATTGAAGGTTTTTACTTATAAGACATGTAAGTGTTGTATAAAAAATAGTAATTATACATAATCTTTTGTTATGCATGCCTAGGTTTGTATAATTCCAATTCCAATTCCTAACTGCCTAAGAAGACGCATCAATTTCATTTGATTGAGTTCTTCTTTGGTGTCAAATTTGAAATGGAAAAGTTAGGTTTGTGTCATTGTGAAGCGTAATGAAGGCTAGAACTTATTGACAATTGGATAAAGTTGTTCAACCCCAATACATAAACACAAAAGAAGGCTAGAACTTATTGAAAATTGGCTTTATGTTTTAGACGTTTGTTTTGACAATATGCTTTAAAATGTTGTGCTTTCTAATTAATAATGGAATCTTGGTTTTAGAGGCATGAAGTCATCTGTTATAACTATTCATTGTAGTGTTACAAACTCATTAGTTCATAAGAGATGTGTACATACATGTACATTTGCAAGCATAATTAGCTATAATGAGCCACGCTCATTGTACCGCCAAAGGTACTAATTCCAACCAAAGGAGTGACATACAGATACACCGCCAGGCGGGCTACAACCTCAGCGTCGGATCACCCCCAGGTCACCGCCGACACGCCGCCACGCGACGTGCCAAAATGGCATCAGTAGCTCCCCGAGCTGGGAACTGAAGCACATCAGTCCCACATCGAAAACAAGGAGGAGGTCAGCCTCCTCCTCACCTATAAAAGGTTCTCTCTTCTCTCTTCATTAATTACGCATTCAATACTTACCTACTGTTACTTTGTCAACATAAATACATTGACTAACTTAGGCATCGGAGAGTTGAAGACCGCCCAACGCGGTCTCCCTCTGACGCCGCTGTGTATTTTACTTGACATGTAGCGGAAGCTTTGGGAGTGTTACTAGTATCGATCCGCCCACCGGATCAGCGTTAACAAAGGTTCAGCTACCGCCGAACTTTTAGACATTAACATTGGCGCCGTCTGTGGGAACCCTTGAACAAAAGGTCATCCCACCACAATCACCATGACTAACGGTAACGGGGGAAACGCTGAAGAGCAGGCAGACCATTCGCCCATTCCCCAACCCCCTGACCCAGCGGTAGCCGTTAACCGCGCACTATTCACAACCCCGGCCAACCTCGGCGGCGAGGCAAATCCAAGCAGCAGCCGCCCGCCGGGCCAAGATCTCGTCACTATGTACGAGCTAGCACTGGCGGATCTCCATAAGGCAAACAGAGAACGTGAGGAGGAGCGCAAGGAAAAGGCTGAGGCCCAAAGACAGGTGGCTACGCTCATGGCACGTTTTGAGGAACTGAAGAGGACGTTGGAGGCCACCGCCCGCCCAGCACAGAGCGAGCAGTCACATAGCACCAGGCGTAGTCGACCAGTCACTGGCACATTGTTACCAGGGCCAGTCATACAGATGCAGGTACCGCTGGACCCACCTGAACTTTTGGGGATGGGACCACCGCCCATTCCCCAGCTAATGATAGAGCAGGAGGCGGAATCACTGCCGCACACCAACCGCTCAGAAGCTAGGGCGAGGACTGAAGGCAATCCGCCTGCGCCGAGGCACAGGCAGACCCAGCGGATTATTCGGGCTGATTCCGCCGGCGATGCAACCGCTCAGATATTGGAAAGGATGCACCAACTGGAGCAGAGGTTGATCCGGGCGGAGTCGGGCGCCCTAGCGCCTACTCAGAATCCACTTTTCGCCTCCTGACCTGGGCCCTTCACCGCTGCGATTCTGCAAGCTATCAGACAAGCGTCTGCAAAGGCCCCAATGATGTCGCATTACGGCGGAATGTCTGATCCCTTCGTCTACATGGACACCTTCAAGAAAGTCACCAACAACAAGGGATTTGACGACGCCACCCTGTGCCACTTGTTCAGCGAAACATTGGACGGTGAGGCGATGAGCTGGTTTTTCGAGTGTCCGCCAGGGTCCATTGACTCATTCCATGCACTATCACACGCCTTCCTCTCTCGGTTCATCCTATTGTCCGCCGGACATCACAACACAAGTCAGCTGTTCTGCGTCAAGCAAGGGGCGGACGAATCACTGAAGGCCTTCGTCACAGGGTGGCGAGCGGCAGCATCTCAGTGCCGTGACCTAGACAAAACAATGGCATTGGCAGCCTTCAAGCAGGGACTCCTCAAGGGGCCATTCCTTTATCACCTCAACTACAATCATCCTAATGCGGCATATGACCACGTCATGAGTGAGGCGGTCATCCATGCCCAGGCGGAATTCCTCACATATGGAGAAACCCCACCGCCACCAGCAACTCCAACAAAGCCAACACAGCCATCCTCTAGTCATCAGGAAACTGCTCACAAGACCCCTTCAGCACCACCAACTGACAAAAAGAGGGAGTGGCAGCAGGGCCACCACCAGAACAAGCGGCAAAGGGACCAGAATTACAACAAGGGCAACCGCCTAACCTATGGGGATAACCGCAACAGGCAGGCAGAGTCCTCGCAGCGGTATGCAGTGTTCACGGTCCTCACAACCTCGTATGAAGACATCTACAATCAGTGCAAGGATCAGATCCCACCGCCACCCCCTCCAAAGTACCCAAAAACGGGCAAACCTAGGAACACCGGCAAGTGGTGCAAATACCACGAGGACAGCGGCCACAATACCAACAGCTGCAATGCTCTCAAAACGGCCGTTGAGACCTTGTACCGTGACGGCAAGCTGGAACAGTTCAAGGTGCGCCAACCACCACCAGTGATCGCCAACGTTGAGACCTTGGGCCGCATCAACACCATCGATGGCGGCGCTCCAATCACCAGCATGTCTCACAGGGCAAGAAAGCGCTATGCACGCGCCAATCACCCAAAGGAGGTCTGCAACATCCGTTACGAGAGGTCCGCCAAGCTCCCAAAGGCAGGTTGGGAACCTATTACTTTTTCAGAGGAGGAGGAGCGTGGAGTGCATCTACCACATGACGACCCATTCTTGGTCGACGCCATTCTTGGCAAATTCTCAGTGGGGAGAATCTTGGTGGACAGCGGGTCCGCTGTCAACGTCATCTTCAGCGGATGCTACAACCACCTCAAGCGGAACAAGAAACTACTCCAGGATCACGAGCCACTGCTCAGCTTCTCCGGCGACGTCACACAACCGCTGGGATCGGATTACATGCGACTAGTTATTGGTGCTAGCCCATGCATGGCGGAGGTACATACGGAATTCATTATTGTTGATTGTTTCAGTTTGTACAACGCCATCATTGGACGACCAGCGCTTAACAAGCTCAAGTGCATTATCGCCGGATACATGCTTCTCATGAAGTTCCCCACACCCAACGGCACGGGCTGTGTGAGAGGAAGTCAACAATTGGCTCGAGAGTGCTATTCAACGACTATGGCGCGGTCAGCCCGCCGCCATGAAATTCTAACGGTGGGTAATCAGGCACCAAATATCTTTGAGGATCCTAGGGATGAGGAGAAGAAGTATGTAAAGAAGGAATCGGTCAACCCGGAGACGTTGTTGAAAGTCATCTGCATCTCGGACGAGCACCCTGAGCGGACGGTCCGCATAGGCGCCCAGCTAGACCCAGAGGTGGCGGCGGAGCTCACTCAGTTCCTGCGTGATAACGCCGCCGTCTTTGCCTGGTCCTACGCTGACATGCCAGGTATCTCTCCTGAAATTATAACTCACAAGCTGACCATCAAACCCTCCTTTTATCCCATCAAGCAGAAGCGGAGGGCCTTTGATGAGGAAAAGTACCAGGCAATAGGAGAGGAGGTTGCCAAGCTCCAGGGCATTGGATTCATCCGCCAAGTCATCTATCCCCAATGGATCTCCAATTTAGTAATGGTCAAGAAGCCCAGTGGCAAGTGGCGGATGTGTGTCGACTTCAAAAATCTCAACAAGGCATGCCCAAAGGATAGTTTCCCGCTACCTCGTATCGATCAGCTAGTCGATGCAACCGCCGGACATGAGCTCCTCAGCATGATGGACGCTTTCTCCGGATATAATCAGATCAAGATGCATCCCGGCGACCAGGAATGCACCACCTTCACCACCGACAAAGGCCTCTACTGCTACAATATCATGCCTTTCGGTCTGAAGAACGCCGGTGCAACTTATCAGCGGTTGATGAACGCCATGTTCGCTGAGCATCTGGGGAAAATCATCGAGGTCTACGTGGACGACATGCTAGTTAAGAGCATAAAGGCCAGCGGCCATGTGGCAAACCTCAAAATCATAGTAACCATTCTCCTGGCCTATGGTATACGCCTCAACCTAGAAAAATGTTTCTTTGGCGTCACCGCCAGCAAATTTCTGGGATACATCGTCAGCGAGCGAGGCATCGAGGCTAACCCGGACAAGGTACAGTCCATCCTTAACCTGGCGGACCCTGAGTATAAGGTGGACGTCCAATGCCTCCAGGGCAAGTTAACCGCCCTTTCTCGATTCATCTCCAGACTCACTGATAAGTGTGCCCCATTCTTCAAACTCCTCAAAACGACTCACAAAAAAGTCATCAGTTGGAACCCAGAGTGTCAGGCGGCGTTCCAGGGCCTGAAGGAATACCTAGCGGCAGTCCCTCTCCTTTCTGTCCCTGTGCAAGGAGAGACACTGTTCATATACCTAGCGGTTTCGGTATCGTCGGTAAGTTGCGCCATTGTCCGGCGGGAAGGCCAAAACGAGCTTCCAGTGTTCTACGCCGGCAGGGGCATGAACGGAGCAGAAACAAGGTATCCTCCCTTGGAGCAACTAGCCCTTGTACTCATCGTTGCCGCCAGACGCCTCCGCCAATACTTCCAGGCTCACACAATCCATGTGTTAACCAATCAACCGCTGAGGCAAGTGATGCAGAACCCTGAACACTCAGGGCGCCTCAGCAAGTGGGCCATTGAGCTAAGCGAGTTCGACATAGACTACAAGCCAAGAACTGCCATGAAGGGCCAGGCAGTGGCGGACTTCATCGCTGAACTCACCGAGCGTCAGCCGGAACCCGGTACCGAGACAGAGCCCGGAACAGAAATGGTAACCGCTGCGGAAGCAACTCCCTCACACTCGGATTGGAACCTGCATGTGGACGACTCCGCCAGCGCCAAGGCCAGCCGCGCCGGAGTCATCTTAACAGGACCTGGGGACTGAACACGGAGTACGCGTTGAAATTCAACTTCAAAGCTTCAAACAACATGGCGGAGTACGAGGCACTCATCGCCGGCCTGCTCCTCGCCATTGACTCAGGGGTTGACAGCGTCAACATATTCAGCGACTCTCAATTAGTTGTTAACCAGGTCAACGACAGCTTCCAGGCCAAGGACCAACAGTTAGCGGCATATTTGGGGTACGTCAAAACGTTGCTCAAAAAGTTCAAATTTCACACCATCACACAAATCCCCAGGGAAAAGAACGCTAAGGCTGATTCACTGGCGGACTGGCAACCGCCCAACCACATCAAAGTCCAGCGGACACAAGAGTGGAGTGCCTTGACAGGCCGAGTATCACAAAGACCCTGACGGAGATCTTCAGCATTGAGGTCAGTCTCAGCTGGATGGACGAGATCATTGCATACAAGCGCAGCGGCACATTGCCAGAAGATAAGGTCCAGGCGAGACAGCTCAAGCGGAGAGCAACCCGCTACAACATCCAGAATGGCAAGCTTTACCGCCAAGGATTCACCCATCCCAACCTCCGCTGTCTAACCCCAGAGGAGGGAAAGGTCGTCCTAGCAGAAATCCATAGCGGAGAATGTGGAAACCACTCAGGCGCCAGATCCTTGGCCAACCGCACAATGCGACAGGGCTACTTCTGGCCCACACTTGGTGATGATGCTCGGCGGATTTCGAGGTCTTGCCACAAATGCCAACAGTTTGCAGATCTCCCACATGCACCGGCAGAACCATTGTCAGTCATCATCGGCCCTTGGATTCACTCCACGTGGGGCCTCGATTTGATGGGAAAGTTCCAAACCGCCAAGGGCCAGTTCAAGTACATCATTGTTGCTATCGACTATAACAGCAAGTGGATAGAGGCGGAGCCACTGACGGCGATAACCACCGCTAAGGTAACTCATTTCCTCTGGAAGAACATCTACTGCCGCTATGGTGTCCCACATACAATCATTACAGACAACGGCACGCAGTTCAACAACAAGGAACTCATCTCCTTTACCGCCAACTTGGGCACCAAGTTGAGTTTTGCATCTGTCGCCCATCCCCAAACCAACGGCCAGGTCGAAGCAGCAAACAAGATAATCAAGAAGCTGCTAAAAAAGAAGCTCGACGACGCCAAGGGTTTGTGGGCGGAGAAGCTTCCAGAAGTCCTATGGGCCATCCGGACAACTCCAACTACCGCCACTGGCGAAACCCCTTTTTGTATGATGTTCGGAACAGAGGCTGTCCTACCTGTGGAAGTAACTCAGCCTACCGCTAGGGTCGAAGGCTACTGCCCAGAGACCAACAGCGACGGCGTCAACCTGGACAGGGACCTCCTAGAAGAAAAAAAGACACAAGGCCCATTTGCACAACTTGCAAAACAAACAACGGGTATCGCGTTTCTACAACGCCAGAGTCAAGGCCCGGAACCTCCAATTGGGGGACTGGGTAATGAAGGAAGTCATTCCGCCACCAACAAAACTCCACCCAACTTGGGAAGGTCCATACAAAATTGTGGAAGTCGTTAGCCCAGGCACCTTCTACTTAATGGACAAGGATGGCGTCACGTCGACCCACCCTTGGAATACCGAACACCTTCGGTATTACTACAAATAGTCATCCGCTACCCTGGAGCATCTTGACTTAGCTAAATTTTTGTCCAATATTTAGCTAAGGGAAGCTACCCAACGGGTACTACCCCACTTTTGTACACGCTGATCAATCAGCTATCAACGAAACGAGGAATTATTCAAACCATTGTTCCCAAGTCCGGCACCGAGGGCAACTGGCAACGCCAGAAATCGTCAGCGGACCACGTCCGCTAGGTGGTGCACTTGGACCAATCTTAATTCCTTTAATGTTTCATTGATTGACAAAAGAAAAATCCAAGTCAAACTACTAGCGGTACAAACACATCATAACAAGCACAAATTCAAAACTTCATTCCATTGCAAAATACTTATTACAAATCGTTATGCCTCAGCGGCTACAAAAACAAAAAAAGAAAACACAGTAGAGGTTCCAACTTCAGGGGTTGCCCTCGGCATCTTCTGCTTCGGCATGCGGCGGCGCAATGGCGCGGCTCGTTTGATCTGACCCTCGGGCTGTGGGACTTGGAGTTTCTATTGTGCCGTCCGCCGGGGTGTGCGCCGCCAGGAAGCCAGCACGTGACACTTCCGACTGAGTAGGAGGAGGAGTCTGTTGGGATCCTTCCGCCGGGCGTGCGCCACTTTCCCTGCTACCTGAACGGGCACCTTCCACGGGGGCAGGTAGAACACCTTTCTCCGGCGGAGCACTCTTGGCCGGCGGCATGTCGGGCTGGGACGCTTTCGCGAAGTCGATGGCGCCCTTCCGCTTCAGCATGTCTATGTTCGCTAAGGCCCCTTCCTTCGCCGATTGGGTCAGCGCTTTCTTGTACTCCGCCGACTGTTTGAATGCCTCAACAGCGGCGGCCGCGACAGTATTCCCTTCAGCCCTCAGGCGGGCAACCTCACCCTCCAGCCGCTTCACCTCAGTTATTCTGGCGGCGGACTCCCGCTGCAAGATAATGAGTTTTTTGTCTTTGGCGGCTATCCGCTCCTGCAGCAGGGCGATGTCCTGCTCCAACTTAGAGACGCGTTCATTCCGCTCCAAGTCCCGCTCAATGGCCACCGTCAGCTTGCCTCGAGCGTCCACAAAATCACACTCCGCCTTCGCCAGGCGCCGCTCTGCCTCCGCCAGTTTCTCCTTCGCCTCCGCCAACTCCCTCTGGAGACCTTGGATTTCCTCCCTGAGCTCCCCCTCGACCAGAGGCTGCTTCTTTGCCGCCTCAAACATGTCGTGCAACCCTGCGGATATTTGACCAAACGTCGAGCTGTAGGGCGACTGGTCAATAGCCGTTGGGCTCAAGATCCCCGCTAGGCCGCAGAACCCTAGCCGTTCGCAGAGGTGGAAGAGGAACTCCCGCTCACCATCTGTCATGAACTCCGCATACTCGGCGAATGAGTCCAAGTCACTGCCGGCGGGCGCCTCTCCCTCCACCACGGCAGCTTTCGACGGAGCTTGACGGGCCTTCTTCTGATGGCGGACCCTGATTGGCTCCACATCCTCCCCTTCTTCCCCGTCAGGGGAGTCAATCTGCCGGTGCTTTCTCTCCAGCGCCCTTGTATTGCCGGTAGCGACCCTCGTGTCCTTCGCCGGCGGCTCCTCCCTTGGCCTGGTGACGGTCTCCGCCGGCGGCACCGGTCTTTCTTTATGGGGACCACGCCTGTTGGCGGGTACCCTTTCCTTCTGAGAAGCCGCTGCTGCGGCCCACTTTTTCCTGCCCGCCACGGGGGCCCCCGCCTGGACGACAGGAAAGCGGTCGTCACCAAGATGGGAGTGGTGCGGCATTGGCAGCACCACAGGAACCTCGGACTGGCTCAGCGCCAGTGTCTCGGGGTTCACCAGGGTCTTCTGGGCCGCCAGCCCCTCGGCGTACATGGTCTCTAGGAAGTTGTCTATCTCCGCACGGTCCATGGCTTTTTCAAAAGCGTCGCGACTCGACTTGTTACCTGGCGGAGTTTCTAAAAAAAAAAAAAAAAAGAACCAGTCAGCCTGTGTTACTTATTATAAAACAAAAGTGCTGTGGCGGAGATTTCTTACCAACGGAGCGAGTTAGCCGCTGATCGACCAGCAACTCCCAACCGGTCAGAAGTCGGAAGTCCAGCAAGTTGCGGTTCCGCCACCAACCTCTGATCCGTGCTACGCGACACTCTTCTTCGCGCGTTAGGTTATACCGCAGTCCCGCTGCACAAACACAATAGTCGTTAGTAAAAATACAAGTCTGCAAATACAAGAGACCGCCAACTACGTTCGGCGGAAACCGGTTACCAACCTCGGATGGGTTGGAACTCCGACTTAATCCTAAACGTCGGCCCTTCCTCGTTCGACCCAGCGTGATAGTCCCAACCCTCTGTGGCGACGCAGAAGGTCCCCCGCCAGTAGGACATTGAATCCCTTAGATTCTCGATCAGCTTGGGCGCTCCCTGGCGGCGGCTCAGGTTCACTTGCCCTCTGCAACCCTGGCGCTTTACATAGACCAGCTCGTAGAAATGCAGCACCTCCGCCACAGTAGGCCCCTCACATCCGGACAACCACAGAGAGTTTAGCACCAGCATCAACCGCCACATGTTGGGGCAGATTTGACCGAAGGCAAGGCCAAACTCGCACACCAGAATCTGAAGGTTGGGCACCAGCGGGAGTGTCACTCCTTGGCAGAATATCGCCTCGTGTACGGCGGCAAACCCCTCCTGGAGAATCGACGCCTTCTCATCCGCCGTCGGCGGACGCAGTTTCACCGAGCCCGGCAGCCGGAACGTCCGCTTCATCCTAGTAACGGTGGCAACATTCATCCGCCCTCCTGCCTCGTCAACGGGGGTGCCATCCTGCAGGAAACACGCTGACTCAGCGTTCTCCCCCGCTGTTTCCTCTTCCCCAGCGGAACCGCTGGCAGCGCTGTTGCTTGCCAACCGCTCATCGCGCCTAGCTTTGGCCGCAGCGGCCTCACCCGCCCTAGAGCTCTCTGGACGTGATGCACGACCCATGACTACTTCCCAATGTATAGTCTGTAGCGGCTCAACCTCTAGCGGTTCTGGCAGTGAGGTTCCTGCATGGGCAGACGGACGCAACGAGTCAATAAATATTCTATCCGCTGCGCTGAACGACACGTCAGACCCGGAATCCTCACTGCTCGAAATCTCTATGACGTTAGCCATCCCAAACCCTAAAACCCACACTAGTTAGCACAAACACAGATCTAGCCTATTCTTACATCAGTTATATCCAAGAACATCAAGAACAGTTTACCCAGAAAATGCCAAAACAAGAACAAACGCACTCAACCCAGATTCGACCATCTAGCAAATCCCTAAACGCCAACTCTCTGCCAACCACCATAACCCACCCCCCCCCCCCCCCCCCAAATCTCACTTCACACCTCAGAGTACACCAAAGAAGACCAGAAAGCACCCCAATAACATAAACAAAAATAAACCCAGCAACCAACAGATCCAATGAAACAGGAGCAAGAATCCAAATACCAACCTTGGTGGAGAAAACTCCGGTGTGATGGTGAGCTACTCCTTCAGTGGGGAAAATCTTCGACTCTCTGGGTGCGATACCTCCAAACTCCGGCAACCTCTTTCTTCGGTATCGGACGAACACAGAGCTTGAAGACGACGACTCAGGTTTGAAGTTTTCACAAAGTGTCAAATCTCGACAGAGTTCCCCCCCCCCCCCCTTTTATGTCAACATGAACGCATTCTAAGCCGTCCGCTCAAAAAACGACATCACACGACAACCGTACACGTGTCGCAGACCTCCACTTACTCTCCGGATTAACCGAGGCGTCGCCTCGGTTACGAAATCCATAATTACTATCATTTATGGCGAGAAGACGGCCAGGCTTAGGAGACAAGCCTCCGCACGCTAACCCTCTACGAGTTGGACACGTGTCAACCACCACCAGACGAAGCGTCTGGTGGAAGTAACCACTTGGATGACTTCACAAACCGTCCGAAGTCTCCGCTGAGCGAAACCCCGCCAGCGGAACTTCTCCCTTGTCATCCTCCAAGTGACGAAGTCTCCGCTGAGCGAAACCCCGCCAGCGGAACTTCTCTCTTGTCATCCTCCAAGTGACGAAGTCTCCGCTGAGCGAAACCCCGCCAGCGGAACTTCTCCCTTGTCATCCTCCAAGTGACGAAGTCTCCGCTGAGCGAAACCCCGCCAGCGGAACTTCTCCTTTGTCATCCCCCAAGAGACGAAGTCTCCGCTGAGCGAAACCCCGCCAGCGAAACTTCTCCCTTGTCATCCCCCAAGTGACGAAGTCTTCGCTGAGCGAAACCCCGCCAGCGGAACTTCTCCCTTGTCATCCTCCAAGTGACGAAGTCTCCGCTGAGCGAAACCCCGCCAGCGGAACTTCTCCTTTGTCATCCCCCAAGAGACGAAGTCTCCACTGAGCGAAACCCCGCCAGCGAAACTTCTCCCTTGTCATCCCCCAAGTGACGAAGTCTCCGCTGAGCGAAACCCCGCCAGCGAAACTTCTCCCTTGCCATCCTGCAAGCGGGGCGTCTTCCGCTACACACCTCTAGCGGAACCCCCTTCATCTTGCAAGCTGCGTGCTTTGTTCGGCGCAATATCGCTTAATAAAGTACCGCCAGGCACGTCCACTGGACGCTGCTTCCTGCTACAGTCAGCGGCAGATCCCGGGGCCACGCCTCACTCTGACAACGCCCGCCACGCGGCGTTACGGTCAGACCGTCCCTACGGGACACGAGGACTTGTCAACAGTCTACGACGGCCCTGATCAGGCACGTTGACCCCCGTCACTCGGGTACTAAGATTGGGTTCGCTACCCAACACCCTCTGCTCCGTGCAGCTCCCCCTCAACAAACAAATTGCCGACCATCAGGAGGTCTATCTTAGCCGGGGAGTGGGGGACTCCCTGGGGGGCCTAGCAGGGGCCCACCCGAAGGGGTATAAAGCGTTTGCTCATTAAATCCATGGTTGACAACGCACTGACGCTAATTATGCTCTTGCAAGTCTAGCGGAAGAAAACGCTTCAAACCGCCGAGCAACTCCCCAACCAAGATTGCCCTCCTTGACTGGGGACTTGGGGGACTTGTACATACATGTACATTTGGAAGCATAATTAGCTATAATGAGCCACGCTCATTGTACCGCCAAAGGTACTAATTCCAACCAAAGGAGTGACATACAGATACACCGCCAGGCGAGCTACAACCTCAGCGTCGGATCACCCCCAGGTCACCGCCGATGCGCCGCCACGCTCCGTGCCAAAATGGCATCAGTAGCTCCCAGAGCTGGGAACTGAAGCACATCAGTCCCACATCGAAAACAAGGAGGAGGTCAGCCTCCTCCTCACCTATAAAAGGTTCTCTCTTCTCTCTTCATTAATTACGCATTCAATACTTACCTACTGTTACGTTGTCAACATAAATACATTGACTAACTTAGGCATCGGAGAGTTGAAGACCGCCCAGTGCGGTCTCCCTCTGACGCCGCTGTGTATTTTACTTGACAGGTAGCGGAAGCTTTGGGAGTGTTACTAGTATCGATCCGCCCACCGGATCAGCGTTAACAAAGGTTCAGCTACCGCCGAACTTTTAGACATTAACAAGATGATTTTGTTGATTTTCAATTGTAGCCAAAGTAACGTAATTTCTTTATGCCTGCAGGTCAATAGATAAAGATAAGTTTATAAGATTCAGGGTTATTATTTTGGCAGTCCCTTGTAGGCTCCAGAGTTGATAGCAGGTTTCTGTCTTTCTCATTTTCTTAAGCATTTTTCATATGCTTAATGCTTCCTGTGATGATTCATGTTGCATGGAGCCACATTGTGCAGCACAGACCTTGTCCTGCTTTCTAAGTTAATATATGACTTTTTTTTTAATGCACAGGTAGATAGATTTGGTCTCGTGCATCAACATCAAATGCTTTAGTTTTCTTGTGTTATGTGCCCAAGTTAATATGATGTATGAACTAGATAATGTATATGAGCAGCAAGGTGAAACTTGTTTCTGATCATTGATACTGCTTTGTAAAAGCTGAGGCATAATTACTAATTTTCTTGTCAATTTGAAAGCACATTCAGGCTTAATTAAAGATTTTATCTTAAGTGCAGGTTTGGTGGCAGATTAAATATAGCATTGAAGAAAATAACAAGATTTACTTTTCTTAGTTACTGTTTGATACTATAGACGATGAGGTAAGTAAATTGTAAATAGTTTTGGATATTAGTTTATGCCTTCTTTCATTGCTTGGATTATATATAATTGAAATGATGAATAACTGGATCAATGTATTGTGTAGGTTGGAGCTGTGTTTTCCATGGTTTACATATTTGGAGCTCCGGTCATGTTTGTTGGGTGTGGGCAATGCTACACACACCTCAAAAAGTTGAATGTAAAATCAATTGTGAAGACCCCGGCCCTGTGGTTAGAATGCTTAGGTTAGAATGTTTTTGTTCTTTTAATGTTGGTTTGGATGATTGGGAAATGCTCCTTTTTTACATTTGAAGTTTATAGTATGAGTTCGATTAATCATTTGATGTTTGCAATCAGTTTTTTTCCAATTGATCAATGTTCATTAGGTAAAACTGAGCTTTAATAATGCACAAAATTCAGGAAATGAAAATGATCATACAACCGATTTTAATAAATGGCAATCAATTTGGGTATCTATAGAACGCATTTTTATATATCACACAATGGTTTTACAAAAATTATGTCTTCTCATTTACAATCACACAACTGTAAAAATTGAACTATATTGTCCAAAACTAAGTCACACAACGACCATACTCTACAACTGAAGTGTGAATAGAAATCAGATGACAGTGAAATTCAAAAAAATGTTGTCTGACTAAGCTTTCCAACAACAGTTTGTAAACAAGTTCTGTTGTATGAAGGATGTACCTGCCATGCGCAGCATGGCTGCACGGTAGCTGTGCCTGGCATCTGCCGAAAGAAGGCACGACGCTGATAACAAAAAAATGTTGAGTGTTTGTAAGTCATACAACGGTGCAGAACCGTTGTGCCATTTTTCATCACACAACGCGCCGATACACAACGGACATTGTCCATATCCCACAACGAAAAATGTATGTTGTCTGTTTCATTTTTTGGCCTAGTGCTTGCACCATAAGGCGAGATTACTATCTCTTTTTCTCATCACGCTTTCTAACGAAGACCCATTAGTCAACAAGTTTTATGTTAGAAGGTGTTGGCATCACTGGCTCAAAAACCTTCCTTTTCGTTAGAGAATCCAACTTAACAATGCGCGATTACATCATCAACTATGATCGAGTTTCTATCCCAAGTCTCACGTACACTAGTGTAATTTTCAAAGAGCTCTATATTCTCAGGAATAGGTTCTGACATTGAGGCGTCCCCCAACGATAATCGTAATCTGGAAGATTCTTATGAGATGGATTTTGAGTGTCGATGATCCAAGGATTGGGTTGGGCCAAAGTATCCTTCGAACGCACAGGCCTCTCACACATCCTAGTTGGGGCCATGGCCTGTAACGCCAGAGTGCCAATCTCTATGGCGTTGGCGCCATGCCTACCTCCGTGTAGGGTGGCGCTACGTCCTCTCGTATGGACATCCATCCTTGCAGGTATGTTTGCAGCAGATATGTGTGATCTCATCACTTTAGTGGGGATCGAGATGAGACATAGTGGGGACAGGCCACAACAATTCCTGTCGTTCTTGCTGAACATTCGTGTTCTTATCTCCCCCTAACGACGGGAACACTGTTTCATTAAAGTGACAATCTACAAGACATACGGTAAAGAGATCGCTTAGCAAGGGCATTAAGTGGCGGACGATTGTTGGAATCTCAAATCCAACGTTGTTACCTATTCATCTGTAAAGACCCATCATAGTGCGATGTGGCGACGCAATTGGCACATAAATGACTCACTCAAATGTGCGTAAGTACGAAATACATGTACCCAGTCACTAGCTGTAACGCAGAGATAGATTGAGTGGCGGTGGGTAGTAGACGAATTAGCATAGCTGCATGTGATATTGCATCACCCCAAGCGAATATAAGGAGATTGGTGCACATTACCAATATCCGGGCTACCATCGTAGCCGTTTCCACGAGACCATTTGGGTGTGTTCATGGGAATATGATGTCCAACATCAGTCCTATTGCAATAACCATCGAAAGTCTTCGATGTAAACTCTCTAGCATTGTCAAATCCAATTGACTGAATAGGATGATCCGGGGAGTGAGCCCGTTGTCATATGATATGTGCTAGGAATGTAGTATAAGCAGCATTTACAGGTGGACAATGGCACACCACGTGGCCAGCGTGTTTTTGTGTCAACCAAAATCATGAAATATTTAAACATCTGCAAGTTGGTTGAATCAGTTCACAGAATCTGACAAGACTTGCCTCGGATTTCACCCTGAAATCTGAAGTGGCCCTGCGGGACCCATCTTAGAAGAAATTCTACCAAAATTTGGCAGAACTTCCCCTAAAAATGGACTACCCAAAAACCTGTGGAAAGACAGTACACTTCTAAAAAAATCCACCCTTATTCTTCTGAAGCCACCCTGCTCCCTAAATCACAACATCTCTCATTTTACAAACAATTCTCAACTTAAGAATATTAATCGCACGGTTATCAGAGCAATCTAATGCATAAGGTATACCAGAAGATTGAATAGAGAGATAAAGGATGGATACATTCTACAAGACGGAAGCTATGACAGCTATACCTCAACACCTTGTACGCCCGACCTCGAGCTAATCTAGCCTGCAAACTGGGCATTTGAAACCAAAGGGCCCAGGGGAAAAGCATTTGAAAATCGTTAGAGTGAGTGGACAGAAAAATAAGTAATTTCGAATGAATAAGTAAAATCTAATGCTTTTCCAATTTATTCTCTTAAAAACCTCGCATGCAGTAAAATCTTAAAAACACTCTTAATCCTTCTCTTTACTGAAATCTCAAATACGTATTGTAAAACCTTCCAAAAGTCGTCTCAAAATCTCTTTAAAACTTCGTATCTCAAAAATAGGTGATGACTAGGAGGAATTGCCGACTAGTCATCTCATGCCACCTGGAGGGGATTGCCGACCAGGGATGCATCAGAGGGGACTGCCGACCGGATGAGGAGGTGAAGGTTAGAGGGAACTGCCAACTAACCATAGATAGTTAGAGGGAACTGCAGACTAACTATCTCATGCCACCTGGAGGGGACTGCCGACCAGATGACGCATTGAATGGGACTGCCGACTGGAATATTCTGGAGGGGACTGTCGACCAGAATATTGTCTGGAGGGGACTGCCGACCAAACTATTACCTGGGGGGAACTGCCGACCAGGTAATGAAAGCATGCGGTGACTTATTTACCTCCTCAATAGACTGAAATCAACCTCTTTCAAATAATTGCTTTCGGAAAGAAACCTGATATTAATTAAATAAATCATCCGTAAATCGTCGAAAGCATAAACCAAGAAATCTCGATAAATCACTCATACTCAAATACTCGAAAATTCTTAATTCTCATAATATTTCTTCAATCAATCACTTTCTGAAAACCACCTCTCAATACTTCTCATAACTCAAAAATCAATAAATGCTTTCGAAAAAGAAAACTCAATATTAATTCTGTAAATCCTCAATAATCACCGGAAGCATATTTTAATAAATCCCGATAAATCAAATACTCAAAAATTATCAGCATGCCACTAAATATAATTTAGGAGGTTCCGATAAATCAACAATTAAAGGAAATCATTATATCTTAAAATCATATACTAAATCTCAACCGGAACATAATAAAATAAATCAAATACTGCATGCATAATTATTTAAAATCAAATGTCCACTCACAGTACTATTTTGGCGACCACGCATACGAGTTTCATCGTCGAGCAGTAGCTCCGTACGTCGCCCTATAAACAATTATATTTCGTAAACAACTATTCACAAATTAAATTAAATACGATTCTAAAATGAAAACGGAAACCCCCTCGAAAACCAACGTCTCCAATTCTTTTCGGATTCAACCCAAACTTCACCACTAACACCAATTCGTTAATTTAAAGGTTTTAGGGCAGAACCGAGAGAAATCCGATGGTCAGATTCTCGTAAATCGATAATCGAAATTCTAAATTCCGGAAAATCATAATCGACACAAAACTTCTCCAATTTCAACCAAATTTACATTTATAGAATCTACAACTCATAAGGATTTAATCGAGCTAAAAAAAGCAATTCAAACCCTGTTCCAGACGCCTCCACGCGCCGCCTACAGTGGCAGTGCGTGGGCCCCATGCATCTCCGGCCAACTACTATTTCGGCCATCAAATTTCAGCAACAACATCATCTCAACCTACCAAACATTTTTCTCAACTACAACAAGTCTCAATTTTACCTTGAATTGCCGGAATTAGGCCGGAAAAGAAAACCCAAAATTTCTTCAAACACTAGAATTGGGTTTCATTCGATTCTCTCTCCATGGTGCAAATTGAGGCAAGAAACTTGGGGGTAAAGGTTGTATGGCTCAAGGCGCTCCTATTGGACTGGTCTCGTTGCAAGAGATGACCGAAATCGGGAGAAATCTGATTACACGCATTTCCATGAGTGTAATCGTACCTGTAAACACTAGAATTATGCTAATCCTCAAACTAATTATTATGTAATTAATCTATTTTTATTTATTTTGTAGTAAATAAGTGGAGTTGCGGAAACCGGAAGAAATTGGAGCGAAAATAGAGCAAATGAGAGTTTTCGACAAAAAGACAAAAGTGTCGACACCGTCAATTGTTATTAACGGGAGTAAAGGGAAGTGAGGAGAAGCCAATTAATCAATCAATGATGATTAGTTAATTAATTTGTTAGCATTGGTTTGGCTATTATGCTACACGTGTTAGATATATTAATTAAGCAAATTAATTCAGCCTTTGCTTAATTATCAAGTTGACCAACCCTTCTTTCTTTTCTTATCACCACGTGCCAGACCATTTTTTGTTCCTCTCTCCTTCTAACCAATCACATGCAGCCAGCTATCCTCTTCTAAATCCTTTCCTCTTTCTCACGAAGAGAAGGTCTTAGGTAGGGCTGCCACGTGGTGGGGCAGTGAGGCCCTCCAATCACTGCCTAGCAGGGGGTATTTTGGGTATTTTATTTTGCAAATTGAGGACAGTTTTGGAACAAGAATTTTTTTTTTTGTTTTTTTAGTTTTGATTGGTGGGCCGCACTGCCCTACCACGTAGCAGCCCCTACCCAAGACTTTTTCTCTCACGAAACCATCCTAGCCACTCAGTTTTAATTAACCCATTCCTCTTCCTCTCTGGAGGAGCGGCACAACCCATTCCCTATCCTCTCTCTTCCTTCTTCTCAACAGTGCCCCCCCCCCCCCCCCCAAAATTATTTATCCCTTCTCATTTCTCTAACCCATCACCACTCACTCTCTTCTTTTAATTTTCATCTTTTTGGGACTCACTTAAGGCCTCAAGGGAATCATCATCAAGAGTACCACACCTTAATTTGGGTAGTTGGGTGAAGAAATTGCTTGATTCATACTAGCACATAGCTAAAAGTGACCAAGCTAACTCTCCCCTCTCTTCCTTATTATCTATTTCATAATTTTTATATACTTTTGTTGATGGATTCTTGTATGGGTTGTGAGTAGTTCAATTTTGGGAGTTAGGGTTGTGAAGCCCCAACTCGTCTTGTAGAAATATTGATGCTTTACTTTTAATAAATGCAATTTCCATTGTGTATGCTTTAAATCCTAATTTATTGGTCCTTAGAAGCATGTTTCTAGGCTTTGTCACCCTTTGAAATTTTGTTGTGGGCAATTGTGATGAATAGATTGATAAATTGACAACTTATTAGTTTTGTGACATCTAGGATTTAAGTGTGGTGACCATTAGCTAGCTTAATAGTAGCTAAGCTTGCTTGGGTCTCTATTATCTTGCTCTCTAGGCATCTAATTTTGGATATTACGGCCTTGACCGGCGTAATGCCCAAATTAGAGAGTTGATTGTGGCCTTAACCGGCATAGTCAAAACACCGAAAGGATAATTGGTTTAGTATCCTTAACCGGTACTAGATACGGGACTCGACACATATAGGAAATGCATGCATTTGTGAAATTGGCATCGATATTTGCAATATAGTTAGCGTGAATCACCCGACACTCCCATGTTTCCATTAATTTGAAAATTCAAATTTAATTTCTTGCTTGATAATTAGTTGTTTGCTTTTATTTTAGTTTGCATTTAATTTAGTTAATTCTCAATTCAAAACTCCCAAACAAAATTCTACCTTCCATTGTGCATAACTCATTTGGGCTACAAGTTAGTGGCTTTGATTAGACTTAGTGTGAGCTAAGCCGAGCATTGCTGAGGCTTGGTGCCTTGTGAATATTATTTTACTTTATTTTATTTTTATTTTTCTTTGTATGCATTTGAGTGATTCTAGCGCCAATTACCTCGGTTAGGTCCAACACTTAATCCCCGAGGTACGATAATCAAGGTTTTAAAACTTCCCTTACTTGACAACGATTCATACGCTTGCGAGAGTATATGAACCAAGTCAAAATCGTCGGAAAACGTCAACTGCTACAGTAACCTTCTTGGCTTCGATTCCACTGCAGTAGGCTTGTGGAGGAGGTTAAGACGGTTCTAACAAGACCAGTGGCACTCCGATTGGTCGCCGGACGGCGAGGAATTGACTGAAAAACTAGAAAAACCCGAAGAAAACGGCGCTGCAATGACTTCTTTTCCTTGCTAATTCATCAAAATCGGTCGCCGAATGGAGGAGATATGGCCGGAAGAAGGTGACTAGGTCAGTGAGAGAGAAAGGGTCGGGGACAGAGAAAGAGGGAGGAGGTGAGAGACCAACGGGTAAGTTTCTGAAATGGAAACTTACCCAAGCAACTTTCCCTATATATAGAAAGTTACCGCAAACAGTAACTTTAGTATTTTGTCCATAACTTTTGCATACGAACTCTGATTTTTACGTACCACATATGTACGGACTTAGTTTAATGTCCTCTATGACTTTCATGAAGGAAATTTTCTCAAATTTTGACCCGAACAAAAAGTCAACTTTTAGGGCCACTAAAAGTATCGAAAAGAGTAAAAAGTGAAAGTAATTGTCGTTTACCGTCCAAAAGACTTGTAAACCGGTAACTTGAGATCATGGACGTAACAGAATCCCCATGGATTCTATGTAAGAACAGAATGAGTATCTTCATATCCTTTGCATAGGACGGTGTCAGTCCTAATTTCCCTAAGGAACAAGATTTGTAAAATGAACGAGAGGCTTTAAAAGCAACCAATGATGATTTTGGTTGGGCCTGAGAGTCTGAAACGCTATTTGAAGCAAAGTTGGTGATTGCAACATCACCGAGGGGTACCATCACCATGATGGACGCCATCCATGGCATCATGGATAGGGATTGTGTCAGCCCTAGGCTGGTGGTGGACGGCGGCGGCGCCAAAGGCAGCCGCGGCGGTCGCACTTATTCCAGGAATCAACTTTTGATTCATGCTTCATTTTGCTCGAGAGAATGGATGTTCGTGTGAAGTCTTTAGTAGACGGATCATCATATCATGACCAGGATGACCTATCTTATCGTGACAAAGCCAGTATGTGTCTAAATCCAAGATATCTTCTCTCATAACTTTATTGGATTTAATAGCTCGAATAGTGACATAGAGTCCACTAGAGAGACACATAAACTTCTCTAAGATGCAATCATTAGAGGTATTGCAAAGGAACTCATTTTCGTTCTCTACCAGAAAATCTGTTGGCTATTCATAGGTGGGATTTGCCCTACGAGCGTAGAGAGTTTCTGTGACAGTGTTCAAGGTGCCATTTGGCAAGTGGAACTTGGGCTATTTCATGTCCTTGAATTAATACTGATGGCCCAGCCATCATAGTCACAAAGTCATATGCTCAGAATCAAAATGGAGTCATGAAAAGAACTCAAAATTTTATTCATATGCCAACGGAGTACATCATTGTCTCTTAACTATTAAGAGAATCTAATCCAAATGCTAGCTAATGCCAAACAAATGTAGTCGTTTGACTTCTTTCAGTAACTCCAAAATAAATATGACCAGGTGAGTAGAGAGATGTTGGCGGAGCAAGGCTCGCTTAAGTACCACTTATCTCAAAACCTTCCTAGACATCATACTCATTTTGGATGAGCCTATGTGAAGAAATACTAAACCAATGGCATTTACTACAAAGTACGTATATGTCAATTGCCTATTACATCTCTTGGAAAAATAAAGACTGAAACAAAATTGGCGATCTATTGATCCCGGCCAGATTTGAAGTCTTCAACCCTTCACTCTAGATCATCTTCTTGATCTTCTTGTTCCACATAGTGAGCTTCTCTTGCTTCACAATATGCCTTGTAGGCGGTGAAAATATTTCCATGAGCTCTACAAATGTCTGCCCAATGACCGGACAATCCACATCGAGAGCATATATCTCTGTGCTCATACTCCATTGATTGAGGCGCTTTGAAAGCGTTATTTAGATGGCTCTTAGTGTTGGTGGCACCAACAACATGGCCAGAGGCGTTGTCTCCCTCTCTCTTTCCATGTTGACCTCTTCGGTTACGTATTCGCCTATTTTGGCGGCGGTTACCTTCCTCATTAGAGCGAGAATATGGACTAGAATGTCCATAATTATCCCTAGACTTAGGGTTTCACTCTTGACGCCTTCCCTCAAAGGCGCAACTATAATTGGACTCCAGAATATGCTTTGTTCCCACGGGTCTTGTATTATAGTTCTTCACAAGGATGTTGTCATGCTTTTCAGCCACATTTATAGCTCCAATGAGCTCATGAAACCTTGTGATCCGTCCTGCAGTAACATCGATTCGATAGTTCTTTGCAATCATCAAAGCAGAGACCGGAAAGGTAGAGAGAGTCCTCTCAATCAACATCGCATCTATGATATCTTTTCCACAAAATTCCATTAAGGATTTAATGCGAAGTGCTTCCGAGTTGTAGTCAATAACTAACTTGAAATCACAGAAGTAGAGGCTATACCATCTCACTTCTAGTTCAGGAAGAAGGGAGTCACGGACGTTGCCAAATCTTTCTTCGAGTGAGACCCACAACCTTCTGGGGTATTCTTCATTCATACACTCGTACTTGAGCGAATTATCCATATGACGAGTCATTAGGATGATGGCTTTCGCCTTATTTGCCTCTAAGGCTGCTCTAGCTATTTGCTTCTAAAGCTTGAGCTTGCTCAACAGTTAGCACGTCCTGTCTAGGCTCGAGAATCGTATCCAGGATTCCATCGGCCTTGAGATGCTGGCGGACATCACGAACCCACCTGTGATATTCAGAGCCAGTTGTTCCCAATGGAGCAAAGTCCAATTTGGTCAGGTTACTCATCCTGAAAGAGAACAAGAAGAAATGTTAGTTTCGGAGCGAAAAAGGCTACTACGAAAACATATAAAAATTTTGAGCGTAGTCGCTCCCAAGAAATTATGAATTTTCGAGCGTAATCGCTTCCAAGAAATTAGGATTTCTGAGCGTAGTCGCTTCCAAGAAATCTGATTCCAAAAGGTATTGGATTAGATCGAAACAATGATGTAAGTGGTCGATCATAAATTCTCTACAAACTCTAAGTTTGGAGATCTCAACAAGCTCCAAGCTTAGAGTTAGCACAAATCCCCACAGTTCGGCTTTTGGTCTCCCCTATGAAAAAAAAGGGCGTAGAAGAAAGGAGTTTGCAAGTCCCCGAGGAAAAGAAGAGAAAAATAATATAAAAAAACTTCAAAAACCGGAACTTTTAGTAAAAAATACCTTGAATAGTGATCGGAAAGTGGCCGGAAATCTGGCCTGAGGTGGCCGGTCGTCGGAGCTGACGTGGCTGGATGACGTGGCAAGCTAACGTGTAACCGAGGTGGGCCAGGGAAGTCAGTGGGCCGAGTCGGTCAGTGGGCCTAGTCGTCAGCGGCTTAGGCTACTTGGCTTGGGCTGCGGCTTGGGCTTCTAGGCTTGAGCCGCCTCCTCCTTTTTTTTTTTTCTTCTTCTGCCGGTTTTTCTGTAGGAGGTTTTGGCTGCCAGTTCAGTAAGTTCTAGACCGGTTTTTGGGTTGTTTCTTTCGGTTCCTGAATAATTGTATCGAGGAGCTTCTGTTGGCTAAAATTGGCATCAATCGGAAGTCCGGAAGGTGGTGAACCGGTGAAGTATTTGTTGCGGGTGATTTGGACCTTCCGGTGGCCGGTTCGGTCAGTTTTCGACCAGTTCTGGTTGTTTTGCCGCCGGTTCTGGACTCCTAGTGTGGAGGTATTCAAGGTGTGTGGTGGTGGCCGAAAGGGTTTCAAGGTTTTGTATTTGGATTTAGGGTTTTGGCTATTAGGTTTTAGGGTTAGAGCATCGTGTTGATAATGTGTTTAAGAAAAACTGAAATTGGGAGAGAATTGAGTCGTACTTTCATTGATAATATGGGCCTCTTTATATAGAGGATTACAAGACATAGAATCAGAGTTGTAAAAGGAAAGATAATTGTACAATTAATCGGATATCTATGAATATATCCGAGAATATCTCTAATTCAAAACCCCATTACAACTAGGTCAAGTAACCTAGAGTTTGGTCTAGACACATATTTTGGATTTACTTGAACAAGAAATATTTTATGCACAAAATTGGCTCTGTTGGGATTTCATCGAGCACTTGGTGTGCATTCAAACTTGCTACCCATCCGCACTGGAATTTCAAATTATAAAGAGGTTCTTTTAAGCAATACGCTCAACATGTTCAAGATTCCTTTGGTGCTTTAATCACTGTTTTATTTCCATCGCATTTTGTACATTTTTCTAATATATAAACGGAATACGAAATATCACCATAATCATAATGCAATGAGTGCACAGTGGGCCACACTCAGGGCCGCCCCTGAGGGCTGCTACCTGAGGCAGCCGCCTCAGGCCACCGGATTCTGGAGGCCTCCGTGGATTATGTATATACATTAAACTTAGTATAAATATTGTTTTTGCAGCTTAAAATCTATTTCATTGTGTTACTGCAGCGGTACTGCATCAAGTCCTTGTCATAGCAGCCCAGGTTCGATCCTTGCTACCTACTTTTCATTTCTTTTTCTTTTTTATATTTCCAATGAAATAAGTTAGGGAGCTTCTATTCATACCTCCAAAATTAGTATTTGGACCTCTCTATTTTTCCAAGTAATAGTTGACTTTGTCAACTCATGTCAAATTACCAATAAGGACATAAAAGAGGGGAGGGAAAAAAAAAAAAGGTCTCTTCTTATCTCTAGTAGTTTTCAACTTGGAGAAAACCTTCCCCTCCAACATAAACTCTAAAATCACTGACCATTGTATCGTACCAATGTCTAACTCTGGTTTCTCGATTAGTACTACTAAAACCTAGAAGCATCCACTTGAGAAAATTGGAATTTTGGCTCTGCATCTTGATTACATGGTATGATGTTCTCGATTAGTACTACTGTACTCAAAACTAGAAGCATCCACTTCATAAACTTGGAATTTTGGTTCTTGGTTTGATTAAATGGTTCGATTTGGCAGCATGTTTTTTTGGTGCAGGCCATTGGGAAGAATGATTAGTATTTGTCCTTAGAGAGTCCATGACCTAATTGTGTTTGATCTTACTTTGAATGGCCTTTTATTTAATTACTCTTCTATAATTGTAGGCTTTTCAATTAACTTGGTATGGCCTGAAAGGTTGGTGCTATTATGCTATCTATCTATCTGATTGTTGGATTTCTTTGTTTCCACTTCAATTCTCTTGTATTATAGTTTCAGACTTGATAGCATGGTAGACTTTTTTTTTTTTTTTTTTGTAATACAATAGCAGTACACAGAGGTCAGAAAGAGAAAAACAAAGCGAGACAGCATAACAGTAACAGAAACCAAACTGAAACAAAAGTCAAACTATGATAGTTAGAATTTTGGAAGAAAGACTAAAAAATACGTATGGATGAAAGAAACAAAATAGAAGCGACAAAATTATGTGAAAGAAAGAGACTACCATCTGGAGATTTTTTTTTTTTTTCAAAGGTAAAATAGGATTGAGAATTCTTCAAAATTTGAAGGAGGTCCATTACTGATTTTGGAGGTATGAATAGAATCTAGAAAAAAAAAAAAAAGGACTTTTATTGATTTTATTGGACGATGGGCATTTTCGGAAAATTAAGGAGGTTTAGATAGCATATTGGTATTTTGTAAAAATAAGTTGGAGGTCTATTAAGTGGGGAGGTCCAAATACCAATTTTGGAGGTATGAATAGAAGCTCCCAATAAGTTTTTTGGAAAAAAAATTCAATTAACAGGGCAGAGCCCAACAGCAAGCCTAGCGAAAGCTGAAGGCTCGAAATACAGAAAAGGAAAGCCAGGTCCTCCATCTCAGTCCTGCCGGAAAGAGAAAAAGGAGGCCAGTAGCTCAAAAATAGACAGAACTACAATAGTTCCGATTACAAATCATCACCGTGTGGACAAGGCAGCCCATCATTCCTGAGGACCATTGAAAGAGATGGTGGTGGCGTTTCAGCCCATCTGTTAAGACCCAACGTCCGTGTTCCAAGCATGGCGGCTTCATGAGCAGCGCTGTTACGCCCCGTATCCGATTTACCCTTTTTACTGTGTCTGAGTGAATTACTATACGTTTTACTGTCCTTGGTTTCAGTTTCTACCATTTGGGGGGTGCTAGAAGTTGACTTTTTATGGGTTAACAATTTGAGAATATTTTCTTCACGGAAGTTGTAGGGGACGCTAAACCGAGTCCGTGGACATGTGGTACAGTTAAATCGGAGTTCGTAGGTGAAAGTTATAGCTTAAAATGTGAAACTTACTGTACATGGTAATAAGTATATATATGGAAAATTACTGCTGGTAGATTTCCATTTTCGAAAATCCACCCCACCTCAGTAACTCTTTCTCTCCTCTTTCCCGAGCTCTCTCTTCCCTTTCGGCCTCTCTTTGTTTTTCGACCGATCTTCCCTTTCCGGCCACCCAACGACGAACCCAGGGCTGAGGACGACGCTCCTCCTCCTCCTTGACACGCCTACGGTGGTGATTCATGACGATTTGGCCGGGATTTTACAAATTGAGCTTCCAAACTTTACTGTAGCAGTCGGCTTCAATCACCGATTTCTCTCAATTCCGGCCACCTCCGGCTACAAAATCGGGTATTCTAGAAAGCCCACTCCTCATAGACGAATCTCTCCAAGTTTCATGATCCAATTTGAGGTGTGGAAGGAGAATCGAAGAATTGAAGTGAAGCTGTTACTGTTCACTTCGGTGTTCTTCGGAATCTTGCTCCGATTCCGGCAATTCCAGGTATAATTAGGCTTAGGTGCAGTTGAGAAAGATATTTGGATTGTTGAGTTGTGTTTGATGGTAGAATTTGGTGGCCTGTGGTGGTGTTGCCGGCGGCGCCCACGCGCTGCCACTGTGGGTGGCGCGTGGTGGAGCGTAGGGTGGAGTTTTGGTTTCTGTTTTTAGCTAATTAAAATGTACATGAGTTGTGGAGTTTGTAAATGCGATTTTTGGTGAAAATTGGAAGAGTTGGGATTGGATTTTGAATTGTTGGAAAACTATAATACCGGTTATTGAATATCAAGAATCCGACGATCGGATTTCTCTTGAATAATACCTAGAATTTATAAATCGACGAATTGAATTCTATGGTGTAGTTTGGAGGGAATCCGAGATTGATTGAAAGAGTTCGGTTTAAGGGGATGATTAGGATTTTCATTATCTAATTATCGTAAATTTAATTTCCGTCCTGTAATTGCGTTTTTACGAGTATTATTCGTACAGGACGAGAGGAGCCTTCATACGAGGAGAATACCGAGCGACATCAGGATTGACCGCATACTGTGAGTGGACGTTTGATTTTAAATAATGCATGCAATTATTTTCTTAAGCTAGGATTCGTTTAAATTATCAATTTGTTTTGAGCATTTAGTTTGGTTTTGAGTATTTGACCTATGACTTGGACTTTTGAGCTACGATTTTTATGTTCGATTTGAGATTTATAATTTATATTGGAAATTTTGGTTGAGTTATTATTTCAAGGTAATTTTTGGAAATTTTTATTATAATTGATTAGCAATTCTTGAGATTTTAAAAGAAATCCGGAAATGGGATACTTCGAGAGAACTATGTTTATTTCATTTTCCGCTTAATTATTATGAGTTTGAGAATATTTGGTGTGCGGGGTCACGTCATTGGAATATTTGTTTTATCTTCTCGTGATGTGGGGAAGCCTTATAGTTTTATTGGTTTTCGAATGTTTTTCCTCACCATAATCGGGTCTTTCAGTTAGTGTCTCCTCCTCACTTACTTTGTGTTTGTGGGTGGCAGTAGAGGATTCTCCTCCTCACGTGAGTGGTAGTCGAGGTTATTAGTTCTCCTCCTCACACAATCTATGTGTGGGTGGCAGTCGAGGGTAAAGCCTAAGGGCTCCTATACCCGTATGGTGAAATCTTTTCCCCATATTATTTATTTATTTACTTTAGCCAGCGGGGCTGGATCATTTCTTTTCTTACGCCCTTTTGAAGTTAAAGAATTATTAACCTTTTCAAATCTGCATGCATTAGAATTTCGATTAAAAATTAAATGTGAGAAAGCATAAGTCCATTTATTTTTTTTCTTTCTTTACAATTACTTATTTTTGTCCACTCACGCTAACGTTTTCCCATGCTTTTCCCCTGAGCCCTTCGGTTTCAAATGCCCAGTTCACAGCGTAGCTGCTCGGCGCTTTAGGAGTGAGCCATAGTGACCGCACCTGTTTCCGTCATCTCATATGTAGGTTACCTGTTTAACCTACTGAACTTTATATAATTTCAGTTTTAGTTTGCTCTGACTATTATGGGAATCGTGACCCGGACTTGTAATGAATTGTATTTGAGGTCCATGACCTAACTTTGGTGAATTGTTGTATTTTAATTTATGGAGTTTCGTTGGACTTTAAGTTTTTAAATTATTATTTCTATCTTTGAGCTTGAGTCAGTTGGAAAATGGGAGCAGGGTGGCTCCAGGAGGATACAGCTGGATTATTAGAAGTGTATTCGGTTTCTTACAGGTTTGGGCTTGCCTACTTTTAGGGGAGGTTCTGTCGAAATTTTCGGTAAAATTTTCTTTAAAAGTGGGTCCCGCAGGGTCACTTCGGATTTTGAGGTAAAATCCGGGGGCGGGTTCTGTCAAGCGCAGTTTGCTTCCCGGGGAATCCATTCCCAAGTTACTTGATCGAAAAATCTCTTCCTCCACTTAATTTCCTCAATGATCTGATAAGTCCTCCAGTTCTTGCATGCACTATTTGATTTCAGATCTGAGATTACTGTTAGGGAGTCTGATTGGATCCTAATACTTTTCAGGTTCAAATCAGCCGCGGAATCCATACCCAACAAGACGGCCCGGGCTTCTGCCATTTCCACAGAACACGAGCGCGAGCCTGAAGACCCTTCTCCAACCATCATCCCCATGTGGTCCCGGATCACGACCCCCAGGCCACCCACATTAGGACCACTCCGAGCAGCATCACAGTTCACAGCCAAAACACCTGGAGGAGGGGGAGCCCAGATCGGGGTGATATCACAAGCTCGAATTGCTTTGCTGGAAGACGAAGCATGACAGGACCCGCCCCCGGATTTCACCCTAAAATCTGAAGTGGCCCTGCGGGGTCCACCTTAGAAGAAATTCTTCCAAAAATTTGGCAGAACTTCCCCTAAAATGGACTACCCAAAACCTGTAGAAATGAAATTTACACTTCTAAATCACTCATCCTTATTCTCCTGGAGCCACCCTTCTCCCCAAATCACAACATCGTCTAATTCACATAACACAAAACGCAACTTGAATAACATTAATCCCACAGGTAATCAGAGCAATTCTAATAGAAAGGTAAACAAGGAAAACCTAATTCAAAGGCAAACGCGGAAGCCATGCTGTTGACTATGCCTCAATTCCATGTACGCCCGACCTCAACTAATTTCGCCTGCAAACTGGGCATTTGAAACCGAAGGGCCCAGGGGAAAGTATTGAAAAACACGTTAGTGTGAGTGGACAAAAATAAATAATTAAGATGATTTAAATGAAGCAAACTTAAATACTTTCCCACTTATTTAAATTTATAAAACCTCGATGCATGCAACGTTTGTAAAATTTTATTTCTTAAAATCAGGAAACTGGAAACTGTAAATCAAACCCGCTGAGTATCGTATCATCGGATTAGACCCCGCTAGCCCAAAAATAATATTAAAGTAGGGGAAGAAGATAGCCATACGAATGAGCCACCCAGGCTCAGGTGATAGCTTCCCAGGCTAAAGTACTCCCATATACTCCCGCTATATACCCATACGCCACTAAGTGTAGCGATTAGGATACTGGGCTTCAGCATTACTGTCACAAAGATAGTAACCAGCGCCACAAAGGCGGACGGGCTTCAGTGATCCCATCACCTCGCCACAAAGGCGGACATCAATGCTAGCAATGATAATAGTCACCCAAAGTATGGCAAAAGAAAATCCGGAAACCACATAAATCCATAAAGCTTCCCCAAATTCTCACAGTAAGCCGAAAATATCATCGACGTGTCCCACACGCCAAAAGTATCTCAAATCAATAGCAGAAATGCGAGATCAAATTATAAATCGCAATTCAGAAACAAAACCGAATCAAGAATCATCAATAAGGCATTCCCAATGCCAAAACCGAAAGTCGATAAATAAACAAGAAATATAATTCCATCGAATCCCATTTCGAAAAATATTTTAGAAATCTCAAATCGACGAATGAAAATAAATATGAAATTCGGGAGATCACCTCAGAAAAATAATTCATTGAAAATCAACATAAATTATAAATTTGAATCCGAGCATCACAAATTAATATCCGCAAGTCATAACCGAGATAAATCGTAATCAATCTCTAAAATCATTATTGAAAGCAAATCCACGAGATAAACCAAAATCAAATTCCGAATTCGATTCATATGCTCGAAATGTAATATGATAAATAACTAGAGCATTACTTTAAGAAATAAATGCATGCATCATTATTTAAAACAAAAGTCCATTCACAGTACTATTCCGACGATCACGTATACGAGTTCCTTCGTCAAGCAGTAGCTCGATACATCGCCCTGTACAATATTATAATTCGTGAATAACGATTCGGCAATTAAATACGATTCTAATATCTTGTCCTCCTAAATCAAACTTCCAATTTCTTTTCCAATTTAACCAAAACTTCATCATTAACACCAATTCTTTAATTCAAAGTTTCTAGGGCAAAGTTGAGATAAATCCAACGGTGAAATTCTCGAAAATCAATAACCAAACTATTGAACTTTGGAAAAATTCCGATCAATATCCAAACCTCCTCCAATTTCCACCAAACTTCACATACAAGCTCCACAACATTTATAGGATATAATTGGGCTAAAACAGAAATTAAAAACCTACTTTACTCGCCTCCACGCGCCACCAACAGTGGCAGCGCGTGGGCCCCACGCGCCGGCGGCGGCCACCACCTCCGATGGCAACCAAATTTTGGCAGCAGCACCTACTCAACAAACCCAACAACTTCCTCAACTGTGACAAAGTCAAAAAATGAGTAGAACTACCTCAAAAATTAAGGAGAAGTTTGAACCCGATTTGTGAATAGTGACCCCAAACTTCAAACCGTTGATTCTTCCTCCACGCTTCAAATCGCTGCAAAATACTTGGGGAGCATCATCTACGTCTCAAGGCGCTTCTAAAGGACTAAGTTTTGTCATCTGTGGTGGCCGAAATCGGGAGAAACTGGCGTTGACCTCAATCTGCTACAGTGATCGTCCTCTTCTTCTCGATGCTGCACCTTGCACAGTTCAAATTAAGCTACCAAACGAACCCAGAAATGAAGAGAAGGAAGATAGCTTTCCAACGACACCTTATGCGTCAAGATCGGTCGCCGAATGGAGGAGTTATGGCCGGAAGAAGGTGTAGAGGTTGGAGAGGGAGAGGGAATCGGGGAGAGAGAAGAGAGAGAGCTCGGTAAGTTTCTGGAATAATATGCAAAACTTACCGAAAGTTGCTATGAACAGTAATTTTAGTATTTTGGCTATAACTTTTGTATACGAACTCCGATTTAAGCGTACCAAATATGCACACGCTCGGTTTAACGTCCTCTACAACTTTCATGAAGAACATTTTCTCAAATTTTGACCCGAACAAAAAGTCAACTTTTAGGGCTACTAAAAGTATCGAAACAAAGTAAAAAGTTAAAGTAATTGTCGTTTACCGTCCAAATGACTAGTAAACTGGTAAATTGAGATATGGGACGTAACAAAGCATCCAAGAATTCCATAGCCGAGCTCGTGCATTGGTTAATTGCAAGGCAGGGGGATGGAATGCCGTGTTGGTAGACGAATTTGCACCTGGTCTTCCAGATCGTCCAGCAGATAAAGCTTATTAAGGTCAGAACCCAATTCCTTTCCTCCAGGTTTTTATGAGAACTAGTGATATCAGATCGCCATACATCCAAAGTTGTGATGCATTGTTTATCAATCTTGAGGCCCAAAGGGGACCCGAACCAAACAAGATCCACCCATGGGCACAACAGGAGCGTGTGCTCGATTGATTCTTCTCATTTCCCACAAATTGGGCAAACTGGGTTTCCAGCTAGCTTTCTTCTGAAAAGATTTAGGAAAGTGGGGACTGCTTTGTTCAAAGCTTTCCATAGAAACATCTTTATCTTTGGAAGTGTAGCAACACTTAGTGTCGACGGAGTGGGAAGATCCACTCGCTTCCGGTCTACAAACAGTAGCTAATTTCTGATGAATCCAATGGTAACCAGTCTTCACCGAATATGCTCCATCTTTTGTTAAATTCCATACAAGTCTGTCCCTCCCACCTCCTCAGCTAATAGGTACGGCTAGAATCCTGTTGACTTCGGTAGGTTGAATTAGGTGAAGAATACTATCCAGGTTCCAGGTCCGGATATCCTGATCAATGATTTCCTCAACCATGATGGGAACAGTACTAGGAATGGTCCAGGTAGTTAGGATAGGACCCAGAACAGGGGACCAGCCACTGCTTAGTGGAGAAAGCCAACAATCGGTCCAGATATTAATCGTAGAGCCAGTGATGACTTGCCAGCAACAATTCTGAGTGATGAAGTCTCTAGCTTCTAGAAGACTTGACCAGCCCCAAGAGGCCCTGTAGCCTTTTGTAGCCATCGCAAAGCCGCAATTTGGGTAGTACCAAGCTTTGAGGACTTTAGCCCATAGGGAGTCCGGGTCCTGGATTAGCCGCCAAGCCTGTTTAGCTATAAGGGCTAGATTAAAGTGATGGAGGTTCCGGAAACCCAGACCCCCCACCTCTTTAGGTCTCCCTAAGTGATCCCAGCTTTTCCAATGCAGTTTGTTACCAAACTCCGAAGATCCCCACCAAAAGTTACCCAGGGCTGCATTAATATCCTCACACACTCCTTTAGGAAATCTGAAGCAAGTCATTGGATACATAAGGACCCCCATCGCAACTGATTTCACTAGAACTTCTTTCCTCGCTTGGGTGAGAGTCTTCTGTTTCCACCCGTCTATCTTGTTTGCCACCCTTTCCTTAACAAAGCTCAGAGCCTCACTCTTTGACCTTCCCCAAAAGGTGGGGAGGCCAAGGTAAGTCCCAGGGTTGACCTTGACATCTCCCAATAAGTTAATAACTCATACATTGGTTTTTGACTTATCATGGCCATTGCTAACAAATCATGCCCAAGCTTTTTGCGCAGCAAGCCTAGCAAAAAAAAAAACTCTACATATATATTCAATTATTCATCCAATCATTCAATTCATATACTTTTGTTTTGTTATTTTTACTTTTATTCAAGATATATTATTTTGTTAGTTGGTGCTTGTTTGAATACATGTACTTTGTAGAGATTCCTAATATCATTTCGGGAAATACTCTAGATGCTTATTGTAATCAGGGGTTTAGGCTCTATGCTTATTGTAATCACGGGTTTAGGCTCTATGTCTCCTTCTTGTATTCGACAGTTTCATTAATGGAGGCTTAAGGGTAACCGCACCAACCCTTTATTCAAAAAAAAAAAAAAAAAAGACACATTATTTTGTTTAGTTATTTGTGTTTGTGTGTGTATAGGAGGCCACATTTTAATTTCAAGCCTCAAGCCTTTAGAATCTCAGGACCGGCCCTGGCTCACACTAGTGTTTTGATGGTTTGTGGTCAGGAAATTGGGGTTAGAAAGGGCAATGATAAATGAAGCAATTCAAAATACAACCATAGTCATTAAAGAAGTGAACCTGACATTTTTGCCAAATGTTTTCTTCATTACATGTGCAATGTAGGCAATACAAACATATGTTGCAATGAGTTACTACTTGAAATCACTTAACTATTAGCTATGTTCCATACAAGGATTCTATAATTACAGAATGTCTATGTATTTCTCACAACTAACGAAACTGATCAGTATATCAACAACTTTAGGAATTAGTCTTAGGAGTGCAGGTTTGTTCGCATCCTAATACAGGATTGCAGTATAACTTGAATCCTGATCGAAACTGCAGATCTTTGATGATGTTATGATTTATTCAATTAGCCAAACCATCCAAAGTAAAATCATCACACATAACACAAGATCTGTTGACGCAGTAACACCCTGCAAAGAGGTAAACAACTGCGGGCACTATGCCGATGAACAATCCACTATATGAATAGGAAAGTACATAAAGATCTTACACAACTCATCTACTAGAACCAATCTAGTGGGTAGCGTGTCTCCTCGTCTTTGCTACTTCCAGATCAGTGAACTTGTTCTCCTTTGCCAATCTTGAGATGGCACAACTCTCACCTCAGTTGTCAATCACCTCAAGGCACAAATCATGCATGAACCACCAACACACATGAAGCATAAAACCAGAAAACTTTTTGACAGAAAAAGTTTTGGGATTTGATAGTCCTTCAAGAGCTAAACAAGGAACAGCTCATGAAGAATTCTCAACAACAATTTTGGCTCAATACTTTCTGAGGATGAAAGATCAGAAAGCTCTTTATAAACATAGCAGTGATACATTTTTTGTTCTAGTGTTCCAACCCTAACAACTTGAAAAACACGTATATATAAGATATGAATGAACTAGGGTCTCCTAGGGTTTTTGCTCCAGAAATGCTTTTCAAAAGAGGTTTTTATTCATGGATTAAAATTAGACGTTTGAAAGGAAAAGCCCATAAACCAATTTAAGAAAGTTTGAATGCGTTGGATAAAACCTTCTAAAAATTCGCATATCAGTACATTAGGATTGAAAAGATTTTTGCATCCTACAATAGGATTTAAAGACAACTTCAATCCTAACCACTTGACAAGCATGCACATGTATGCAAGACATACCTGATTGATGAGAGTTGTACATGAAGCTTGAAGCATTCCATTCTTTCAAGGATCCAAGAGTAGAAAGCTATTACAAGAAACGATGACTCTTGGTTGTTACGCTTAGGAAATGCCAACCAAATAAATATTGCACTAACAATCTCCCCCTTTGGCATTTCCTAGGCAAAACAACATATACATTTAACCAAACAATAGTTGATCCTATACTACCATGACCAAAGAAATATGAACTTCCAAGTTGTAATCTGCACACAAGAAACATAACACCCGTGAAGAACATGTATGGTTGAAGTAGTACGTAAGCATAAGCATATGAAACATTAAACTTCCAATCTCTCCCCCTTTTTGCCTAGAAAGGACAAAGGGACCAAAGCATATTGTGCATAAGATTTCACTCCCCCTAAATTCAATACTCATGTATTGGTAGCAGCGGAAACAAACATTAATCAGGGGGCTAGGAATAAAATATCAAAATGATCCTGCAATAGAATTGAACCTTCAAACACTCTTGAATATCAGTATGTGATGACAAATTTCAAAAGATAAAAAAGAATAGTGTATATGTTTGAACCAAGGTAACCGGCACTTTCTAGCAAACACAATTGAGAAGAACCAAGCAGAGATGATGCATGAGACAGACCATTACCACACACAGAGCAATCAAGCAGAGCTTTTCCAAGATAACATCAACATGAACACTTCTCAAGAGCATCAACCAGTAGATTTGAAAAAGAGCAAGTCTCAGTACGTAACTAAACACTATTTATTTCAAAACCAAATTGAGTTAGGGTACTAAAAGTGCTATGCCGAAAAGTGAACCCAGATCATCAAAGACTGTAGAGAGAGTATCACGAACAAGCACAATATATATAAAAAAAAATTTGTGTAAATATAAATGGAGACAAGATCTTGGAGGGTACTTGGAGCTTTGAGCAACTGATATACCTTTTTATTTTGTTGCTACGTACCCCTTGAATGGGGGTTTGCTATCGTCTTTTTCAATCACTTCACAAAATTTTCTAACCAAGAGAGCATTTACTTACAAATCTGAATCATTTCATTGGGACGAGTCAATCTTTTACATGATTATTGAGGAATACTAACAACAGAAAAAAAAAAAAAAAAAAAAAAAAAAAAAAAAAAAAGATCAGTGTGTAGGAAAGAAGAAGACTAGTTTTAGATATAAACTCTAAACTTGATACTATACATGTTTTTATTATTTTGGTTTTGCAAGTTTGTGTATGAAATACTTCTGCCAGATGCATTTTTGGATTTTAAAAACTTGTAGTTCAGTCTCTCATTTTCATTTCGTAAAACAGTATTGTAAAAATGGTTTCATAAAACGTTATATGACATACCTAGTTGTTAAGGATTTTGAGGTTTTTCACTTATGTTTTAAGATATTGAACGGAGTATTGGAACAATTAAGTTTTACACCTAAGTTTGATATAACACATAACGTCTGTTCTTTCAAAACAAAATAAAGATGCTCAAGTGCTTAGGGCCCGAGACCCAAGGCCCAAGGCCCAGTCTTTGATCACAAAGTTCCAACATGGCCACGTATTGCAGTTTGCACTTGCAGTTTGAGATTAACGAAACTGATGGCCCCAAGAGACCAAAGGCAATTCTTAATCTAACATGAGACGTATTGCAGTTTGGAACTAATGAGGATGAAAAGGAAGGAATGCTATTATATGCCTTTCAAAAAAAAAAATTTGCTACTTGGTGTAATAAGTCGTCATGGGTGATGAAAAGGACCAAATCGGGCTATGTAAGTGGTGACGCATGTCTCGAGTAACCAGATAGATAATAATCGTCCATGAGTAGCAGTAGATCGAGGTTGAGTCGTGGATGATGGCTACTCAGAATCTGAATGGGCGGGTGGCAATTGTCACCGGCGGTTCTCGTGGCATCGGCCGTGAAATTGCTGTCCACCTCCACTCCCTGGGCGCAAGACTTGTCATCAACTACGCTTCCAGTTCCAAGCAGGCAGACGAATTGGCCTCCCACCTCAACAGCAACAGCAACAACAACAAGAGCTCACAGTTGGCGGCCATTGCAGTAAAAGCAGATGTTTCAGATCCAGATCAGGTGAAGCTCCTCTTCGACAAAGCCGAGCAAGAATTGGGTGCCCAGGTCCACATCCTGGTCAACTGCGCCGGCGTCTTGGATTCCAAGTACCCGTCTCTGGCCGACACCTTTGTCCAGGATTGGGATAACATATTCAATGTCAACACCAAAGGGGCCTTCTTGGCTTGCAGAGAGGCCGCCAACAGACTCCCACGCGGCGCCGGCGGAAGAATTATAATGATTACCACCTCCGTTGTTGGGGGACTGATGCCCGGATACGCCGCCTATGCTGCCTCCAAGGCCGCCGTGGAGACCATGACCAAAATTGTCGCCAAGGAGCTCAAGGGCACCGGCATCACTGCCAACTGTGTTGCTCCCGGCCCTGTTGCCACCGACCTCTTCTTCGCCGGTAAAAGTGAGGAGACCATCAACAGGATCAAGGATGCTTGCCCTCTTGGCCGCCTTGGTCAGCCCCACGATGTGTCCCAGGTTGTCGGATTTTTAGCCGGCGATGCAGGGGAGTGGATCAACGGTCAGGTCATTAGGGTTAATGGTGGATTTGTCATCTGATATATATTTCTGGTTCCAATTCCATCTGTTGTATTAGTACTTGCTAAGATACGTTTTGTTCCAATAAAACTGATTTGATGGATTCAAAAATATGCCTATTAATTCTCCATCGCTTGCTTTTCTTCAATCTGAAAGGAGCACCTATATATATCCTGATGTGCATGTCTAGACTACTCCAACTTACAGATTCATCATCAGTTTTGGTCCTAGCTTGCTGAGAGCTAGGCAATTCTCAACTTCCATTTAAGAACATCAATCGGGACTCATTTTTCACACTGTCATTGATCACATCTTCAATCAATCCGTGCGCAAATTATTTCATAAACACCATTCAGTTAAAACAAAACACATGCTGAAGAAACAAGTCACAAACAAAAAACACATACTATAACGTACTAATTAATTAGAAAGGCTCCATCAGCTTGGAGTTGAACAAGATGCTCTATCATCTTGTTTGCCTTCTTGCTCAATTGGTATCGCGACATCAACAAGCCATACAACCAACGAAACCAGCCGTCATTGGCATCACCTTTGTACTCGAAGAATTTGGTCACCTCTTCGGTGAGCCTGTCCACGCTGGTCAGCCATTTCTCAACTTCAGCTCTGACTGCCACCTGCCCCCTCTGTTTGGCGTCTTCGACAGCTTGGCGCACCATGTCTCTGTTAGAAAATAATTAGGAAATTGCTATATTGTGAATCAGTATATCTATAAGAAATCACTGTAATTCAAAACAAATACGATATAAGAAAACTGAAGTATGAAATCTTAGAAAAACCTTTGACAGATCGAGGCTAGAATTTGATTCTATAGCCTTAAGACAAATCGCCCCTCACTGGTGCTTGAAGGTTTGTAATGGCGAATGCCTCCCAGGATACAACGATCTTTCTTCTTGCGGAGAAAGCACTTTAATCAGCAAGAAACGGCGAACCAATGTAGTGTTTGAACCTTCTCTGTTTTTAACTCTAATATGAAATGCAGAAATTATTTGAATACTGGATGAATTTTCTGATGCAAAAGTTGGATTCAAAGTGGTGGGATTGGTTCTGTATATATAGGAGTCTGATGCATCTATTTGAAAGGTCATACCTTTCTACACTACAACTTCCACGTTGTGTTTAGTTTGAAAGGTTATAACCTTTGGCTAAGATGATCAGTTACTTCTTTCATATATATCAAAATTGGTAATTTGAATTTTCATTCAAATGAATTTAATCTAATTTAAATTAATTAAATTTCCAACAGTCTCTTGCGGCCTTGAGCTTCTTTACTTGTTTCAACAGATTCTCGATGTTGGTCTTGTAGCTGAGAATGTAAGCAACGTAGATGTTCAAGTATTTGGTGACCACAGGTCCACTGCAGGCAACAAGGTACTTGGCCAAGTACTGCCCAACTGTGGGTTTGATTGGAGCAACCAATTGATCAACAAAGCACTCCACAGCAACAAATGTAAGGAACCCAGCAGCCAAGGGCGTAATGGTTGCAACCTTGTAGGTTACACCTTCCATTAATGAATCCATTTACAGCTCAATATATTAGTAACCAGACTTTGATTTGACGATGCTAATATTGAAGATGATCCAAAACCAGATCGATCAGGTATGCAATATATGCCCAGCTGATGCATTATTATAAAGGAGAAGACCAAGATCAATAAGGAAACAATTGGTCAGTCAATTAATTAAGAAATACCTGGTAATGTGTATACCTATATTATACCGTTTACTGCAATTTGAACTTTGAAGGGCATGTGGTGGGTGACTCAAAATAATGATATATGACCCGGAAACTGATCCGATCCAAGCCGGTTTGGATTGGGCTTTTTCTTTTCAGTTGATCGGTTACTGGACCCGCAACGTTGTCCTCTGGGCTGGTAGCAGTTCGTTGTTGGCGTATTGCCTGTCCTTGGTCTAATGTTGTGGAAAGGGAATTGCTGGCGGTGCTATTATGGTCAAATGGTCAATCACAATAAAATTCGAGTGCCCACAGTAATCTGAGCGAAAAGAGAGCAGGAGGAAGATGTTGTTCTTTAATGGTGGGCTTAGTTATGAGCTTCTCAAATGGGTTAAGTTTCAATATATTTATCCTATACAGTACAACAATTGACAACACCCACCCCGAATTTCACCCTGAAATCTGTGGTGGCCCTGTGGGGCCCACTTTAGGAATAACTCTATCAAAAATTTGGCAGAATCACCCTTAAAAATGAACTACCCAAAACCTGTAGAAACACATTCAGACTTCTAATAAACCATCTTTATTCTTCTGGAGCCACCCTGCTCTCCAAATCACAACAACTTCACAATAAACAATTGAAATCCGACAATACAACATAATCCAAATACACAAGTGTAACTCCCAAACTTTACAACATTTGTCCCACAGGTTATCAGAGCAATCTAAAAGATGAAAAAGAAATCAAGATACAAGTAGGTTCAATAAATAACCTACAATAAGGAAAACAACAGCAGCAGATGCTATGCCCCGAATCCAACTATGCCGAACCAGCTACTCTGCAGACTGGGAATTTGAAACTGAATGGCCCAGTGGAAAGTAGATAAAAACATTAGCGTGAGTGGGCAAAAATAAGTAATTATAAAGAAAAGGGATTCTAAACTTTCCCACGTTTATTTCTTTAAAAGTCCAATGGATGGAACATTTTATATATTTAATTTATTTCTCGCAACACGAAAATTCGTGAGAATATTCCAGCCCCGCTGGTTAAAAGAAATCGAACTAGACCCGCTAGTCAAATAAATATAGAATATGGGGAAGAAGTTATCACCATACGTATACGGGAGCCTCCCAGGTTTTGCTCAACTCAGCCGCAAACACACATTAAGCGGGGAGGAGTACTAATAGGCTAGCTAGCAATAAAATAAAAAGACCCAGGTATGGTGGAGTAAAATCATACAAAAACCGAAAACCAATAAGGCTTCCCCAAAATCTCACAAAATAAGAGCACGAGTACAGTTCCCAACCGTACTCAGTAAATGTCATAATAATCAAATAAATCAACGTCGTGTCCCACACGCCAAAATGATATTCTCAAATCCATCAACAAATGAATATAATTTCGTCGAAAATCCCATTTTCGAAAGCCTTTCAAAAATCTCAAAATCGAAGAAAAAAATATAATGTTTAATTCCAGAAATCACCTCGAAAAATAATTCGTCGAAAATCATCATAAATCATAAATCAAAATCTGAGCATAACAAACTCATATCCGAAAATCATGATGGAAAAACAAATCAATAAACCAAATTATAATCCGAAACCAATAATGTGTTCGATAAATCAAATAAATCAATAATTCAGAAAATATTCGCATGTATCATTTAAAATCAAAGGTCCACTCACGGTATACAGCTAACGTGGCCAATCGTATGGATCCTCGTCGAGCGATGGGTCGATACCTCGTCTTGTACAAAATTATATGTCGTAAACGACAATTCGACAAATAAATACGATTCTAAAAAGAAACCCGAAAACCCCACGTAAACCAACATCTCCATTACTTCTCGGATTCAACCCAAACTTCATCACTAATATCAATCCGTCGATTACAGTATTTCATAGCGGAAATAAGGGAAACCCGAATGTCGGATTCCCACAAATCGACATCAAAAACTCTAAACTTCTGAAATTTACAATCGATAACAAACTTCTCCAATTTCCACCAAAATCACATTTACAGATTCTACAACTCACAAGTAATTTATCTAGCTAAAAACAGAGGCTATAATCCTGCCCTACACGCCACCCACAGTGGCGGCGCGTGGGCCCCACTAGCCGCCGGCCAACTCCATATCGGACCACCAAATTTCAGCAGCAACATCATCTCAACAATTCAAACAACTTTCTCAACTATATCGAAGTCTGAAAATACCTGGATTGGCCGGAATCGGAGCAAAACCGTAAGAACACGATTTTGAACAGTAAAACCTTCAATTCGTCAATTCTCCTTCCACACCTCAAATTGGAGCATGAAACTTGGAGAGATTCATCTATGAAGGATGGGCTTTCCAAAATGACCGGTTTTGTTGAGGATGGTGGCCGGAATGGGAAGAAATCGGTGAAAAATCCCTATTTGCTACAGTGACGTTCTCGGCTCAAATTCTCTCTTCTCCGGCCAAATCACGATGACCCACTGCTATGCGCGTGCGGAGGAGGAAGAGACGGTTCCAAAAAGTCTGGTGGCACGTCGATTGATGGCCGGAAGGCGACGAATCGAAGGAAAGAAGGGAAGAGGCCGACTCAGGGGAGAGAGAGATTTACCCGGGGTAGGTTTTTGAAAATAGAAACCTACCACAGTAACTTCCTTATTTATATACAAAATTATCATGAACAGTAACTTTAGTTTTTCGCCCATAACTTTAGCATATGAACTCCGATTTTAGTGTACCACATGTCCACGAACTCGGTTTAACATCCTCTACGACTTCCGTGAGGAAAATTTTCTCAAGAATTGACCTAAACAAAAAGTTAACTTTTTGGTCCAATAAAAGTATTGAAACAAAGTAAAAAGTGAAAGTAATTGTTGTTTACTGTCCAAATGACTAGTAAACAGGTAAGTTGAGATACGGGAGTTAAAAACAATTGTGTGTTTTGGTGAGCAGTTTAATTTGTACTGGGATGAGGATAGCCTTTGTCACACCCCACATCTGATATACCTTTTTACTGAGTTACATGAAATTCTTTATGGTTACCGTTCGCGGTTATAATTTTAACGTTTAGGGGTGGTTAAAAATTGACTTTTTATAAGTTATTAATTTGAGAAAATTTCATTCATGAAAGTTGTAGAGGACGTTAAACCGAGCGCGTGCATATGTGGTACGTAAAAATCGGAGTTCGTATGTGGAAGTTATAGCTTAAAATGTGAAGTTACTGTTCATGGTAACAAAAATATAAATATGGAAAGTTACCACTGTAGGTTTCCAATTTCGGAAACCCGGTAACTCTCCCTCTCTCTTCTCCCCCGACCCCTTCCCCTTTCGGCCCAAACTGGTTTACCTCCGATTTCTCCCTCCTCCGGCCGACCCACGACGGAATCCGGCTACCCCCAGGCTCGTCTCCTCCCCCTTGACACATTGGCGGTGGTGTTTTGTGAAGATTTGGCCGGAGAAGCTTGATTTCGCACCGGGAAGGTAATGGTTTCAGTTTACGACTTTTGCCGATTTCCGGCGATTCCGGCCTTCTCCGGTCACCAGACCGGCGTCGAAGGTCGGGTTTTTGCTAGAGATGATTTCCCCTAAGGTCTTGCTTCTCAATTTGCAGTGTGGAGGTCGAATCGATCGAACCCGATCCTAGGGTTCTTGAATTTTTCTGGAAAATTTTCACCGGCTTAATTGGAGCTCTTCCAGGTAAAATTGGAACTTCTTGTAGTTGAGAAAGAGGTTGGGTCTGTTGAGTAGGTGGTGCTGCCAAAATTTGGTGGCCATTGGTGGTGGTTGCCGGTGGCGCGTGGGCCCCACGTGCAGCCACTGTGGGTGGCGCGTGGTGGCGCGTAGAGCTGAGTTTTAATTACTGTTTTGGCTCCATAAATCCTTTATTGATTGTAGAATTTTATACATGAAGTTTGGACGAAATTGGAGGAATTACGAATTGAGTATAAATGGTTAATTATCGATTTACGTGAATTCGATCGCCGAATTTCTTTCGAATTCACCTTAGAATTTTTATAGCGATGAATGAATATTATTGGAGAATTACGGATGGATTCGATGTGAATTAAGGAGTTGGTTTTTGAAGGGGGACGTTATGAATCTCAATTTCTAATTATCGTAAAGTTAATTTTTGTCCTGTAAATATATTTTTACGAGTGCTATTTGTACAGGACGAGAGGAGTCCCCATACGAGGAAAATACCGAGCGACGTCAGGATTGACCATATACTGTGAGTGGACTTTTATTTTTCAAAGAATGATGCATGCTTTTATTTAATTGGTTCCGAGGTTATAATTTGTTTATCGTATTAATTTCCCAAGCATACGGTTAATTTTCAAAAATGGTTTTGGATATTTGATTATTTGAAGGTTTTATGGCGTGCGGGGTCACGTCATTGGATTATGCTTATTTTCTCTTATTTATTTATTTCCGATGTGATTTCCGGATTTATACTATTTACATTATATTTATATTCGGCGGTTTGAGATTTTTATGAGATTTTCGAAATGAGATTTTCGAAATGAGATTTCGATGGAGTAAATCTCTATATTTATTTATCTCCTATTTATTTTTGAACGTGAGATTATCTTGGCGTGTGGGACACGTCATTGGAAATTCTTTTACGAGAGATGGGGAAGCCTTTTGTATTTATGGATTTACTTGGTTTTCGGATTTTCTGTTGCCATACTTTGGGTGACTATTATCATTGCTAGCATTGATTTTCCGCCTTTGTGGTGAGGTGATGGGATCACCGAAGCCCTCCGCCTTTGTGGCGCTGGTTACTGTCTCTGTGACAGTAATTCTCAAGCCCAGTATCCTATCGCTACACATAGTGGCGTAAGGGTATATTACGGGAGTAATGGGAGTACTTTAGCCTGGGAGGCTATCACCCGAGCCTGGGAGGCTCACTCGTATGGCTATCGTCTTCCCCTACTCATTATACTATTTTCGACTAGCGGGGCTAGTCCGATTTATTTAAGCCAGCGGGGCTGGTTTTATTTCCTTGAGTATCAGAGTTTCAACCTTTTCTTTTAATTGTTTGTGACTAGCGGGGCTAGTCGGTTTTTCTTGGGCAAAACTTCTCTCATTTTGGTTTCCTTAATCATTGCGTGCATCGGGAGTTTTTAAAGAAATAAATGTGGGAAAGTATAAAATCCCTTTTGGTTTAAAATTGTTTATTTTTGTCCACTCACGCTAACGTGTTTTTCAATTACTTTTCCCTGGGCCCTTCGGTTTCAAATGCCCAGTTTTCAGTGTTGCTGCTCGGCGTTCAGGAGTGAGCCATAGTGACCGTATCCGCTTCCGTCATCATATTTTGTAGGTTATTTATTTAGCCTGCTGTACTCTATGCTAAACTTATATTCCTAGAATGCTCTGATTACTAAGGGATATGTGACCCAAACTTGTATGAATTATATTTGAGGTCTATGACCTAACTTTGGTGATTGTAGTAACTTGTACCTTTCGGAGATTATGTATGATGTTGTTAGCTTTGAGATGGGATTGGTGGAATTTGGGAGCAGGGTGGCTCCAGGAGTTGTGGTTGGATTATTAGAAGTGAATTTTGTTTTCCGCAGGATTTTGGGTTATCCATTTTTAAGGGAGGTTATGCCGAAATTTTTGGTAAATCTCCTTTAAAGGTGGGTCCCGCAGGGCCACTTCGGATTCCAGGGTGGAACTTGGGGTGGGTCCTGTCAGTTGGTATCAGAGCACTAGGTTTCTAGATTCTGTAGACTTCCTTACTTCCTTGCTACTTTATATGCCTAATGACGCCTAGTACCTCCCGAGTGATGGCCCGACCGCGGCGGATCCCCATCGTGTGCTCTTCGGTACTAGTGTGTTATTATGCATGTAAAGTAGATACTTTGTTGTACTGATCCTTGAACTTCTTAATACTCTTTCTTCAGGCACTATGGCTCGTAATCGCCGAGCACGTAGGGAAACTCCTCCTATTGAGGATGATGAACAGATGCCTAGGAGGTTTGCGGATACTTTTGGGCAGTTCTTTCGACAGATTGCTGCAGCGCTCCCCGGGTCACGTACCGACTACTCTGTGGAACGTGCTAGGAAGCATGGGGCCCAGACTTTTGCTTCTGCCGCCTCACCTGTTGAGGCTCAGCGGTGGCTTGACAGGATGGAGAGAGTTTTCTCCCAGATGGACCTTCCAGAGGACAGGAAAGTGAATTTGGCAGTACAGTTCCTTGAGGATACCGCCTGGCATTGGTGGACTGGTGTGGTCAATGATCCTGCAAATGCTGGCCCGATGACATGGGATATGTTCAAGGCCCATTTCTATGGACGGTACTTTAGTGATGCCCACCTTAATCGGATGCAGGACCAGTTTTTGAATTTGAAGAAGAGAGATGATCAGTCAGTGTTAGAGTTTGAGCAGGAGTTTCTCTCCTTGGCTCACCATATGCCGGATTTGGTTCGTACGGAGCAAAGTAAGATTCGTAGATTTGTCCAGGGACTTGGAGGAAAGTTTAAGGATAAGATGTTAGGCACACCGTACAAGAGTTTTGGTGAGGCAGTATCTTATGCCATGGACATTGAGTCGGACTCACCTGCTGGATTTCACCCTAGGGATCCTGGTGGCCCTAGCCAGGGTCCATCTAAGAGGGCTACTTCTACATCCGGTTCTGGTTCTTCAGTTGGTAGTGGAAAGAGCAGTGGTTCCAGCTCGAAGTCCCGTACTAGATTCAGGGGACGTGTCAGGAGATTCTCTCGGGGTCAGTTTAGTGGACAACAGTCGGGGCAGCTTGAGAGGTCCAAGAGTTATCATGGTGGTTCGAGTGGGACTTCTTCTAGTCAGTCAGCTCAATTTGGGCAGTATCAGACAGTGGGGTGTTTCATGTGTGGTCAGCAGGATCACTTTAGGAGGGACTGCCCTCTTTTGACTCAGGGAGCCATATCTACCCCCACTCAGACTGTTGGCCAGTCCTCTGTTGGCGGTTCTACTAGTAGTGCCCGCACTAGCTCGGTAGGTCGAGCTGGTTCTCAGCAGACCAGGGGTCAGCGGGGTCGTCCTGTGACACATGCTAGACTGCACGCCATGACCCAGCAGGAGGGCCGTGACTCACCGAAGGTTATCGTTGGTACGTTATTTATTTTTAATCAGCCTGCTTTAACCTTAATTGACCCTGGTGCTACGCACTCATTTATGTCTAGTAAATTCGCATGTTTTGCAAATGTTCCATCATCACTCCTTATTGGCGAGTGGTATGTTTCTTTACCTGCGGGAGGAGCACTTAAGATAGATTGGGTTTTTAATGGTTGTGGTGTAATGGTTGATGGTTTTTGCCTGGAGGTCAATCTAATTCCTCTAGATCTTGTTGATTTTGATGTAATTCTGGGGATGGACTTTCTGGAGACATATGGTGCATTGGTTGATTGTTTCCGTAAAGAAGTAGTGTTTCGAAGTCTAGGAAAACCGGAAATCACTTTCCGTGGTGAGCGGAACATTCTCTCCTCTTGCCTGATTTCGGCCTTTACAGCTGAAAAGCTTTTGAATAAAGGTTGTCAGGCTTACTTGGCTCACATTGTGGATACAAAGAAGGAGGTGTTGAATATTTAGGATATTCCTGTGGTCAGGAAGTTTCCAGATGTGTTTCCTGATGAACTACCTGGTTTGCCTCCAGAAAGGGAAATAGACTTTACCATTGAATTGCTCCCCGGTACTACACCTATATATCAGGCACCTTATAGAATGGCCCCAGCCGAGTTGAAAGAGTTGAAGACCCAGTTACAGGAATTGTTGGATAAAGGTTTCATTTGGCCAAGTGTGTTCCCTTGGGGTGCTCCGGTGCTCTTTGTTAAGAAGAAGGATGGCACCTTGAGATTGTGTATTGATTATAGAAAATTGAATAAAGTCACAGTGAAGAACAAGTACCCATTACCACGAATTGATGATTTATTTGATCAATTGCGGGGTGCCAAAGTCTTTCTAAGATTGATTTGAGGACAGGTTATCACCAGTTACGGATAAGAGAGTCCGATGTACCCAAGACCGCTTTCCGATCACGTTATGGTCACTACGAGTTTGTGGTGATGCCTTTTGGATTAACCAATGCTCCTGCAGCTTTTATGGATATCATGAATCGAGTATTCCGCCCATACTTGGACCGTTTTGTGATTGTGTTTATTGATGACATTCTGGTTTACTCCAAGAGTGATGAGCTTCATATTAAGCATTTGAAGCTAGTACTTCGGACTTTGAGGGAAGCTAGACTATATGCTAAGTTAAGTAAGTGTGAATTCTGGCTTAACAGCATAGGATTCTTGGGCCATGTGGTGTCAGCTGAAGGTATTAGTGTGGATCTTCAAAAGGTGGAAGCGGTTTTGAATTGGAGAAGACCCACCACCGTGACGGAAATTCGTAGTTTCTTGGGTTTGGCCGGTTATTATCGGCGGTTTGTGCAAGATTTCTCTAGACTTGCAGCCCCCCTCACTAAATTGACCAGGAATGGTGCTAAATTTGTTTGGTCGGAGGAGTGTGAACAAAGTTTTCAAGAACTCAGGAGACGTTTAACTAGTGCCCCAGTTCTAGCGTTACCTGATGATAGTGGGGAGTATGTAATTTACAGTGATGCCTCAAGACAAGGCTTGGGTTGTGTGTTAATGCAGCATGGAAATGTAATTGCCTATGCATCTAGGCAGCTGAAACCTCATGAAGTGAACTATCCGACTCATGACCTGGAGCTTGCTGCCGTGGTACTTGCACTCAAGTTAGGGAGACACTATCTTTATGGGGCTCGCTGCCAGATTTTCACGGATCATAAAAGTCTTCAATATTTACTTACTCAAAGGGACTTAAATTTGAGGCAGAGGAGGTGGTTGGAGTTAATTAAGGACTATGATTGCACTATTGAGTACCATCCAGGAAGGGCCAATGTGGTAGCTGATGCACTTAGTCGAAAGCCCTTTAGCTCTTTAGCCCATTTGAAGGCAGTTCGAGTTCCTTTACTTTATGAATTGCGATCTACAGGGGTTAATTTGACGATTGAAAAAGAGTCTGGAGCATTGATAGCTAGCTTCCATGTGAGGCCGATTCTCATTGATAAAGTGCGGGAGGCACAAGATGAAGATGAATATCTAAGACAATTAAAAGAAGCAGTGAGTAATGGCACTAGAGCGGACTTTATTCTCAGAAGAGATGGAGCCTTAATGTTTGGAAATAGAATATGTGTACCTAATCTTCATGATATTAAACGAGAAATTTTGGAAGAGTCTACATGAGGCTTTGGGTACCGGATTGAGTTTTAGCACTACTTTTCATCCACAGACTGATGGACAATCAGAGAGAACTATCCAAACTTTGGAAGACATGTTGAGATCCTGTGTTATGCAATTCAAAGGAAGTTGGGATAGCCATCTGGCATTGATTGAGTTCGCTTACAATAATAGTTATCATTCCAGTATTGACATGGCTCCTTACGAAGCTCTCTATGGAAAACAGTGCCGTACTCCCTTGTGTTGGAATGAAGTGGGAGAAAGAAAACTCATAGGCTCTCAGATTGTACGGATTACCACTGAAAAAGTTAAGTTGATCAAGGAGAAACTCATGGCAGCTCAAAGTAGACAAAAGAGTTATGCGGATAACCGCAGGAAAGACTTGGAGTTTCAAAAAGGTGATTGGGTATTCTTGAAATTGTCCCCTTGGAAGGGCGTTGTAAGATTTGGAAAGCGGGGGAAGCTCAGTCCTCAATATATTGGACCTTTTCAGATAAAAGAGCGAGTTGGCCCAGTTGCTTATAAGTTAATACTACCTCCGAGGTTATCAAAGATTCATGATGTCTTCCACGTGTCCCTGCTCCGCAAGTATATTGCTGATCCTTCTCATGTCTTAGAAGAACAGCCTATTCGTTTGAGGGAGGACCTGACTTATGAGGAGGAACTGATCCAGATACTCGACAGAAGGGAGCAGGTCCTTAGAAACAAGACAATACCTTTAGTTAAGGTACTGTGGAGTAATCATTTGGTGGAGGAAGCAACTTGGAAACCGGAAGACCTAATGAGACGACAGTACCCCCATCTGTTCTGACATGTATGTAAATTTCGAGGGCGAAATTTTTTAAGGGGGGGTGAATTGTCACACCCCACATCTGATATACCTTTTTACTGAGTTACATGAAATTCTTTATGGTTACCGTTCGCGGTTATAATTTTAACGTTTAGGGGGTGGTTAAAAATTGACTTTTTATAAGTTATTAATTTGAGAAAATTTCATTCATGAAAGTTGTAGAGGACGTTAAACCGAGCGCGTGCATATGTGGTACGTAAAAATCGGAGTTCGTATGTGGAAGTTATAGCTTAAAATGTGAAGTTACTGTTCATGGTAACAAAAATATAAATATGGAAAGTTACCACTGTAGGTTTCCAATTTCGGAAACCCGGTAACTCTCCCTCTCTCTTCTCCCCCGACCCCTTCCCCTTTCGGCCCAAACTGGTTTACCTCCGATTTCTCCCTCCTCCGGCCGACCCACGACGGAATCCGGCTACCCCCAGGCTCGTCTCCTCCCCCTTGACACATTGGCGGTGGTGTTTTGTGAAGATTTGGCCGGAGAAGCTTGATTTCGCACCGGGAAGGTAATGGTTTCAGTTTACGACTTTTGCCGATTTCCGGCGATTCCGGCCTTCTCCGGTCACCAGACCGGCGTCGAAGGTCGGGTTTTTGCTAGAGATGATTTCCCCTAAGGTCTTGCTTCTCAATTTGCAGTGTGGAGGTCGAATCGATCGAACCCGATCCTAGGGTTCTTGAATTTTTCTGGAAAATTTTCACCGGCTTAATTGGAGCTCTTCCAGGTAAAATTGGAACTTCTTGTAGTTGAGAAAGAGGTTGGGTCTGTTGAGTAGGTGGTGCTGCCAAAATTTGGTGGCCATTGGTGGTGGTTGCCGGTGGCGCGTGGGCCCCACGTGCAGCCACTGTGGGTGGCGCGTGGTGGCGCGTAGAGCTGAGTTTTAATTACTGTTTTGGCTCCATAAATCCTTTATTGATTGTAGAATTTTATACATGAAGTTTGGACGAAATTGGAGGAATTACGAATTGAGTATAAATGGTTAATTATCGATTTACGTGAATTCGATCGCCGAATTTCTTTCGAATTCACCTTAGAATTTTTATAGCGATGAATGAATATTATTGGAGAATTACGGATGGATTCGATGTGAATTAAGGAGTTGGTTTTTGAAGGGGGACGTTATGAATCTCAATTTCTAATTATCGTAAAGTTAATTTTTGTCCTGTAAATATATTTTTACGAGTGCTATTTGTACAGGACGAGAGGAGTCCCCATACGAGGAAAATACCGAGCGACGTCAGGATTGACCATATACTGTGAGTGGACTTTTATTTTTCAAAGAATGATGCATGCTTTTATTTAATTGGTTCCGAGGTTATAATTTGTTTATCGTATTAATTTCCCAAGCATACGGTTAATTTTCAAAAATGGTTTTGGATATTTGATTATTTGAAGGTTTTATGGCGTGCGGGGTCACGTCATTGGATTATGCTTATTTTCTCTTATTTATTTATTTCCGATGTGATTTCCGGATTTATACTATTTACATTATATTTATATTCGGCGGTTTGAGATTTTTATGAGATTTTCGAAATGAGATTTTCGAAATGAGATTTCGATGGAGTAAATCTCTATATTTATTTATCTCCTATTTATTTTTGAACGTGAGATTATCTTGGCGTGTGGGACACGTCATTGGAAATTCTTTTACGAGAGATGGGGAAGCCTTTTGTATTTATGGATTTACTTGGTTTTCGGATTTTCTGTTGCCATACTTTGGGTGACTATTATCATTGCTAGCATTGATTTTCCGCCTTTGTGGTGAGGTGATGGGATCACCGAAGCCCTCCGCCTTTGTGGCGCTGGTTACTGTCTCTGTGACAGTAATTCTCAAGCCCAGTATCCTATCGCTACACATAGTGGCGTAAGGGTATATTACGGGAGTAATGGGAGTACTTTAGCCTGGGAGGCTATCACCCGAGCCTGGGAGGCTCACTCGTATGGCTATCGTCTTCCCCTACTCATTATACTATTTTCGACTAGCGGGGCTAGTCCGATTTATTTAAGCCAGCGGGGCTGGTTTTATTTCCTTGAGTATCAGAGTTTCAACCTTTTCTTTTAATTGTTTGTGACTAGCGGGGCTAGTCGGTTTTTCTTGGGCAAAACTTCTCTCATTTTGGTTTCCTTAATCATTGCGTGCATCGGGAGTTTTTAAAGAAATAAATGTGGGAAAGTATAAAATCCCTTTTGGTTTAAAATTGTTTATTTTTGTCCACTCACGCTAACGTGTTTTTCAATTACTTTTCCCTGGGCCCTTCGGTTTCAAATGCCCAGTTTTCAGTGTTGCTGCTCGGCGTTCAGGAGTGAGCCATAGTGACCGTATCCGCTTCCGTCATCATATTTTGTAGGTTATTTATTTAGCCTGCTGTACTCTATGCTAAACTTATATTCCTAGAATGCTCTGATTACTAAGGGATATGTGACCCAAACTTGTATGAATTATATTTGAGGTCTATGACCTAACTTTGGTGATTGTAGTAACTTGTACCTTTCGGAGATTATGTATGATGTTGTTAGCTTTGAGATGGGATTGGTGGAATTTGGGAGCAGGGTGGCTCCAGGAGTTGTGGTTGGATTATTAGAAGTGAATTTTGTTTTCCGCAGGATTTTGGGTTATCCATTTTTAAGGGAGGTTATGCCGAAATTTTTGGTAAATCTCCTTTAAAGGTGGGTCCCGCAGGGCCACTTCGGATTCCAGGGTGGAACTTGGGGTGGGTCCTGTCAGCCTTGATCAGTTTGATAGACCTTTGCTATTCTTGAAAGCAATAAGAGCAACTCTAACAGCTTTCCCATATTTTAATTTTTCTCTATTTTAGGGAAAATGAGCCTCTTTTGCTCCAAAAGATTCCCTAAAACTATCCCTATTTAAGGGAAAGTGAGGAAAGAGAAAACCAAATTTCTTATATTTACAACAATCTCTAAAATTTTAAGGATGTTCAAGTAAATCCCTATTTGTGTGTCTGGCCCAAACTCTAGGTTACTTGACCTAGTGGTAATAGGGTTTAATTAGAAGAATCTAGATATTATCTTTCCTTGTATGATTCAGACTCTATGCATTGTAATCCTCTATATAAAGAGGCCCCTATTATCAATGAGAATACACAACGATTTTCTCTCAATTCCCGTTTCTCTAAAACACGTTATCAGCACGAAGCCCTAACCCTGAAACCCTAAAGTCGTAACCATCAAATCTCAGAAACCTCCGCCGCCAACCTTGAAGCCACAAACTCCAGGAACTCGAAACCGGCGGCGCCACCTCCAGAACCGGCCGGAATCAACCTGAACCGGCCGTTGGAAGTGACTGAACCGGCCCCAAGAAGAATCCGTTGATTCCCTGCCTGGTTCACATCCTTGCCGTCCACTTTTCACATCCATCCCCTGTCAGAAGCTGCAGCGCCGTCCCTGTTTCTGGGAACCGGAAAAATCCTTCCCGGAACAGGCCTGAAACTACCCGAACCGCCCCACCGAAAGCCTCTGCACCGTGAACCGCCTCCTGCAAATTCCATCTGCAGATTCTCTCTCTGCTCCAAGTAGCCCAACCCAGAAAGCCCAGCCCAGAAGCAACAGAGCAGCCTTCGGCCCAGAAAAAGAAAGGATTGGCCTGAAGCCCAGTAACGAGGCCCACTGACACCAGCCCAAAGTCAGCGTCCACGTCATCACCTACCTGCCACGTCAGCTCCAATAGACCTGCCACGTAAGCCACCGGTCAACTCCAGTCATCACCGGTCAACCCTCCAGTCAACGACTTCCGGCGACTTTTCCGGCCAAATTTTCCGGCGACCTATTTCAAGGTATTTTTTACTAAACGTTCCCATTTTTTTAGAGTTTTTTAATTCAATTTCTCTTCTTTTTCGGGGACTTGCAAACTCCCTTCTTCTACCCCATTTTCTTCATCATAGGGGAGACCAAATTAAGCCGAACTGTGGGGGTTCGTGCTCACTCCAAGCTTGGAGCTTGTAGAGTCCTCCAAACTTAGAGTTTGTTGAGATAAAACGATCGACCGCAAACATCATTGTTTCGATCTAATCCAACCCCTCTTGGAATCAAATTTCTTGGAAGCGACTACGCTCAGAAATTTTATTTGTTTTCGTGGTAGCCTTTTTCGCTCCGAAACTAACCCTAATTTCTTTGTTCTCTTTCAGGATGAGTAACTTGAACAAATTGGACTTTGCTCCATTGGGAACAATTGGCTCTGAATATCACAGGTGGGTTCGTGATGTCCGCCAGCATCTCAAGGCAGATGGAATCCTGGATACGATTCTTGAGCCTAGCCAGGACGTGCTAACTGTTGAGCAAGCTCAAGCTTTGAAAGCAAATAGAGCAACCTTAGAGGCAAATAAGGCGAAAGCCACCACCCTAATGACTCGTCATATGGATGATTCGCTCCAGTACAAGTGTATGAATGAAGAAGACCCCAGAAGGTTGTGGGTCTCACTCGAAGAAAGATTTGGCAACGTCCGTGACTCCCTGCTTCCTGACCTAGAAGTGAGATGGCATAGCATCCGCTTATGTGATTTCAAGTCAGTTCTTGACTACAATTCGGAAGCACTTCGCATTAAATCTTTAATGGAATTCTGTGGTAAAGAGATCACAAATGCGATGTTGATTGAGAAGAGTCTCTCTACCTTCCCCGTCTCTGCATTGATAGTTGCTAAGAACTATCAAATCGATGTTACTGGAAGATGGATCACAAGGTTTCATGAGTTCATTGGAGCTATGAATGTCGCTGAAAAGCATGACAACATCCTTGTGAAGAACTATAATTCGAGATCCGTGGGAACAGAGCATATTTCGGAATCCAATTATAGTCGCGCCCCAAAGAGAGGGCGCCAAGAGCGAAACCCTAATCTTAGGGATACATTTGGACGTTCTGGTCCATATAATCGCTCTACTTGGGAAGGTAACCGCCAAAATAGGCGAACACGGAACCGAAGAGGTCAACGTGGAAAGAGAGAGGGAGGCAACGCCTCTGGCCATGTTGGTAGCGCCACCAACACTAAGAGCCATCTAAATGACGCTTTCAAAGCGCCTCAATCAATGGAGTTCGAGCAAAGAGATGTATGTTCTCTATGTGGAGTGTCTGATCATTGGGCACACATTTGTAGAGCTCGTGAAGAACTTGTCACCGCCTACAAAGCATATTGTGAAGCAAGAGAAGCTCACTATGTGGAACAAGAAGATCAAGAAGGTGATCTAGAGTGAAGGGTTGAAGACTACAAATCTGGCTGGGATCAATAGATCGCCAATTCTGTTTAAGTCTTTATTTTTTCAAGAGATGTAATAGGCAATTGCCATATATTTTTGTAGTAAATGCCAATGGTTTGGTCTTTCTTCAAAGTAGGCTCACCCAAAGTAAGTGTGATGTCTAGAAAGGTTGTGAGATTAGTGCTACTTAAGCGAGCCTTGCTCCACTGACATCTCTCTACTCACCTGATCACATTTATTTTGGAATCACCGAAAGAAGTTAGACGACTACCATTGTTTTGCATTAGCTAGCATTTTTGATTAGATTTTCTTTGGTCAAAGAAACAATGATGTAACTCCGTTGGCTTATGAATAAAATTTCGAGTTCTTTTCATTATGACTCAATTTTGATTCTGAGCATATTACTTTGTGACTATGATGGCTGGGCCATCGGTATTAATTCAAGGACATGGAATAGCCCAAGTTCCACTTGTCAAATGACACCTTGATTACTGTCACAGAAACTCTCTACGCTCTTAGGGCAAATCGTACCCTATAGCCAACGGATTCCATGCAAAAATGCATGTAGAGAACGGAAATGAGTTCCTTTGCAATACCTCTAATGATTGCGAACAAAAACGCATCTTAGAGAAGTTTATGTATCTCTCTAGTGGACTCTATGTCACTATTCGAGCTATTAATCCAATAAAAGTTATAAGAGAAGATCTCTTGGATTTAGACACATATTGGCTTTGTCACGACAGGATAGATCATCCTAGTCATGATATGATGATCCGTCTACTAAAGACTTCACATGGACATCATTTGTTTCGAGCGAAATGAAGCATGAATCAAAAGTTGATTTCTGGACTAAGTGTGACCGACGCAGCTGCCTAGGGCACCGCCTCCGTCCACCACCAGCCTAGGGCTGGCGCAGTCCCTATCCATGATGCCATGGATGGCGTCCATCATGGTGATGGCGCCCTAGGTGATGCTGCAATCACCAACTTGCTTCAAATAGCATTTCAGACGCTCAGGCCTAACCAAAATTCTCATTGGTTGCTTCTAAAGCCTCTCGCTCGTTTTACAAAGGCCGTTCCTTAGGGAAATTAGGACTGAGACTGTCCTATGCAAAGGATATGAAAATACTCATTTTGTTCTTACATAGAACCCATGGGGATTCTATGGACTGATTCAACCAACTTGCGGACGTTTAAATATCTCATGATGTTGGTTGACACGCACACACGCTGGTCACGTGTTGTGCCATTGTCCACTTGTATTGCTGCTTATGCTACACTCCTAGCACATATCATATGACAACGGGCTCACTCCCCGAATCATCCTATTCAGTCAATTGTATTTGACTATGCTAGAGAGTTTACATCGAAAACTTTCGATGGTTATTGCATTGGGACAGATGTTGGACATCATATTCCCATGAACACACCTAAATGGTCTTGCGGAAACGACTACGATGGTAGTCCGGACTTTGGTAATGCGCACCAATCTCCTTACATCCGCTTGGGGTGATGCAATATCACATGCAGCTATGCTCATTCGTCTACGATCTACCGCCATTCAATCTACCTCTGCGTTACAGCTAGTGACTGGGTACAAGTATCGTACTTACGCATATTTAAGTGTGCCATTTATATGCCAATTGCGCCGCCACAGCGCTCTACGATGGGTCCTCATAGAAGAATGGGCAACTACGTTGGATTTGAGACTCCAACAATCGTCCGCCACTTCATGTCCTTGCTAGGCGATCTCCTTACCGCTAGCTTTGCGGATGTCACTTTGATGAGACAGTCTTCCCGTCGTTAGGGGGAGATAAGAACACGGATGTTCAGCAGGAACGACAGGAATTGTCGTGGCCTGTCCCCACTATGTCTCATCTCGATCCCTGTTAAAGTGACGAGATCACACAAATTTGCTGCAAACATGCCTGCGAGGAAGTACGTCCCTACGAGAGGACGTAGCGTCACCCTACACGGAGGTAGGCATGGTACCAACGCCAAAGAGAGTGGCACTCTGGCGTTATAGGCCATGGCCCCAGCTAGGATGCGTGGGAGGCCCGTGGGTTCGAATGATACTTTGGCACATTCCAATCCTTTGATCATCGACACTCAAAATCCGTCTCATGAGTATCTTCCGGGTTATGGTTATCGTTGGGGGACGCCTCAACGTCAGAACCTATTCCTGAGAATATAGAGCTCTATGAAACTTACACTAGTGTACATGAGGCGTGGGATACATGAGGCGTGGGATAGAAACTCTATCATAATTGATGATGTAGTTGCGCATTTCGTTGCGTATGAGTTTGTTGAGTTAGATGATATCGAACCACGCTCCGTTGATGAATGAATGCCAATGTAGAGAGATTTGGCCTAAATGGAAAGCTGTGATCCAGGTTAAGTTGGATTCTCTAACGAAGAGGAAGGTTTTTGAGCCAGTGATGCCAAAACACCTCCTAACATAAAACCTATTGAATAATGGGTCTTTGTTAGAAAGCGTGATGAGAAAAAGAGATGGCAATCTCGCCTTATGGCGTAAGGCTTCTCACAAAACGCCCTGGAATCGACTACAATGAGACATATTCTCTCGTAATGGATGTCATTGCACTCCACTACCTTGTCAGTTTGGTAGTTTCCGAACAACTGAACATGCAGCTTACAAATGTGGTCACTACGTATCTCTATGGGGATCTAGATACGGAATGTACATAAAGGTTCATGGTGAACTTCATTTACCCAATTCAAGTGGCTCTAGACCACGGAGCGCGTTTACAATAAGGTTAAAACGCTCACTAAGATGACTACTTGATTGGGAAGGGATATGCCCGCACGTTTCCATAACAAGTTTTGGATTCTATCGCGGTTCATGTTGGACATGATCTTCATTAGAAGCCCTTAAAAAGTTAAGGGAAACCGCTGAACACTTGAAATCCGAGTTTGAGATGAAGGATTTTGGGAGAACACGATTATGCCTCGGTTTGGAACTTGAGCACCGTGTTGATAGATGCTTAGGCATTTTGACAAGGTCAAACCTTCAAGCACCCCCATGATCATTCGTAGTCTTGATCCTGAAAAGGATCCTCTTCGTCCAAAGGATGATGACGAAGATGTGCTAGAGGCAGGAGTGCCTTACTTGAGTACAATAGGCGCATTATTGTACTTAGCTCAATGCACAAGACCTGACATCTCATTTGCAGTGAACTTGTTAGCTAGATATAGCTTCGCGCCAACGCGACGCCATTGGATTGGTGTAAAAGATATCTTTCGGTACTTGAGATGTATGATTGATATGGACATGTTTTATCCCTATAGAGAGATGATGGATTCGGACCCATCACACACCAGAAACGCCGCCAACACTGGCCTGCGTCCACTATCCCCATCCCAAAACGACATGTGTTTTGGAAGGTTTTGCTGATGTTGGGTATCTCTCTGACCCACATAAAGGTCATTCCCAAAATGGTTAAGTGTTCACCATGGGTAAAGACCGCGATATCTTGGAGGTCTACAAAGTAGACCTTAGTCGCTGCCTCTTCGAATCATGCAAAGATTATTACTCTTCACGAAGTGGTTCATGAATGTATATGGATTGGATCCATAATTACGCATGTTCGAAAAGGTGTGGTTTGAAGTCTACCACAGATGAGCCTACACAAATGAAGCAATGCTACATCAAAAGCGACAACACCAAGGATAATAAGCGACAACAGACTCTCCTCAAGATCAAAGTGAACTAGGCGCAATCTGAGGAAAGTGTGGTAGGCTTGCTCACTAAGTCATTGCCTAAATTTCACTTTCGAGAAACATGTTGGTAGCATCGTTTGCGGAAGTTATTCGAACTCCCATGACCGTTGTCATCAGGGGGAGATGCAGAAATCAGGGGGAGATGTTTACATGTATGGTCTCGAAAAGTGAAGGGTGTGTTGTGCTCTTTTTCCCCTTCGACCGAGGTTATTTTTGTCCCACTGGGTTTTTGTTATTCGACAAGGTTTTTAGCGAGGCAACGAGAGAAGCACCGCGTTTGGGCGACACAAGGGGGAGTGTTCAAGTAAATCCCTATTTGTGTGTCTGGCCCAAACTCTATGTTACTTGACCTAGTGGTAATAGGGTTTAATTAGAAGAATCTAGAAATTATCTTTCCTTGTATGATTCAGACTCTATGCATTGTAATCCTCTATATAAAGAGGCCCCTATTATCAATGAGAATACACAGCAATTTTCTCTCAATTCCTGTTTCTCTAAAACAAAGGAAGAATTATGGAGATTTTAGAGATTGCTGTAAAATAGGGAATCTGTTAGAGTTGGAGAAGAAAAATAAGCTAAAGTTTTGACTTTTGCTTCCATATAATACATAAATTATAGGGAAGTTGTTGGAGTTGCTCTAATGGTATGATCCACATATCTCAAAATTAGGACAGTGATGTTCACTGTATTGTTTGTAATTATCTTTGAGATGTTGAGAATTTACATTTGTTTCAGCTTGAGTTTTTGACCACGAGATGCACTTTACTTTATTCCTCCTATGATAGGCCTTTATCTTCGGTTTATGTTTTAAAGGCTCGTGGCAATGTGACGTGCTCAAGCTGGTGAGGTGTAGTTTGAGGCGTTATATAATCTAATTGGACCTGAATTGTTTTTTTTTTTTTTTTTTTTTCATTTTGGCCAATCGTGTAAGCGGAATTAAATTATGTAAAAATCATTGGGCAGATCAATAAGTTGTTAAGGATTATGAGGTTTTTCACTTATGTTTTAAGCTATTGAACATTAATATGAGAGTATTGGAAGAATTAACCCTTCAAATTTGATGTAACACACAACGTCATTCCAAATTCTAGCTTATTATTGACATGCAGAGGAAAATATATATTTTTGGAGGTGTGGAGGTGTGATGCCTAGAGTAATTTTGTAATCTTCATCACTCATCTCAAAATCCTTAACTTAGAGGTGTGATGTCATACTAGCTTAGAGGTTAAGAAGTCGAGCTATCAGAGGTCCATGAAGTGGGAAATTGTGATAAGAAGCTCTTAACTTAACCGCTTTACGCTAATGACAAAGGACAACATCTCATTAGTATCTTTTGTTCTAACTAGGAGTATTCTATACCACTCCCTGTTATATGCCGAGTAGGCAGCTGTTTTAGCGCGGGCAATGATGATCATCGATTTGGTTTGAGGAGAGAACATTTTTTGCGTGTAATCGTGAGAGACGATTTGAGCAAGGGTGTAAAAATGTAATTTATAAAAAAAAAAAAAAAACACACAAACCGGCAATATCCGGTAACCCGCAACTGGTAACCGGGTACGTAATTATCTGTCGGTCAACCCTTGAAATTAAAATTATATATACCCGGAAGCAGAAATAAAAGGGTCCTCGTTGCCTGGGTATATATATATACTTCTGAGAGCCCCATCAAAAGCTGCAATCGAAAGCTCGGAATTTCTTCCATCAGAACCAAACCTCTATATATACAAATTCCGATTTGAAAATTTCCCTCCTCAAATTCCAACGAAACGTTTTTGTCCGGTTTTGTGTAATTTTGAAACCCTAGATTTATCCCAAGGTTGGAGCCGAGGGATCTGATCAAAGACCAGAAATTGGGAATGGGGGAACAAGGTGGAATGGAGGAGAGCCAACCCGTCGATCTTTCCAAGCACCCATCTGGCATTGTTCCCACTCTTCAGTAAGTCTCTCTCATCTCTCTCTAAGATCCCCCATTCCTTTCTCGGATTTTCCCTTATACAAACCTTCAAATTTGTGCTTTACTTTGAATTGTGATGGAGCTATGTTGTTTCCTCCCTCTATCGATGCATATCTTGTTCTTGTTTTTTTTTGACAATTGCTCACCAGCCTTACTACTACTCTTATGTACAACTTTTAAGTGAGCTTTAACTCTGTGGCACACTGTAATTTGTTCTCATACCGAATGTAATGGTGGAATTTGCTCCCGAAAATCACATCACAGCGGAGTTGTGCTCAATCTGCAAGTTAGGAATTGTGCGCATTAGTCCCTGATATTATAATTTTTGTAAGTAATGTGGAAATATGGCTAGTCACGGTCATGTCATGTTATTTGGGTATAGAAACACACAGAACTGCCAACAACAGCTTGTTTGTCATTCTCTTCTCGTTCACAGTGATATTATAAATATTCATTTCTCTTTCATTTTGAACAATATATTCTTGTTGATTATGCTGAATACTGAAGCTTACTCATTGCATCTCCCTTGATTGTGTTTGTAGGAATATTGTATCGACAGTTAATTTGGATTGCAAGTTGGATCTTAAGCAAATTGCGTTGCAAGCTCGAAATGCAGAATACAATCCCAAGGTACGCAGGAGTTTGGGAAAACCTTGCTGCATAGTTCATGCCAGCATTGTTTTGGTATTTTAGTGGTGCTAATGCACTCTAAGAAGATATTTATCAAGGGCTCTTAATATTGTGGTTATCTAGGATGGGATGCTTGTATTGGTCTTTGTTTATTAAGTAAAGTCAGTCTTTGTAGCTGAGTCTAGCTCTCCTAAAAAAAATTGAAAACTAAGTTTTTTTTTTTTTTTTTTTTTGAAACGGAAAACTAAGTTATTAAATGAATGGAAAAGGCATTTTGCAAGTTCAGAAGATCTTATAAATTAATTCACTTTCCATTCTGAACAACCACATGGATCTATCTTAGCAGACCATTAATTCTTATGGTGATCGAGTTATTTATGGGAGTTAATACTTACTTCTTTTCATTGGATGGCCTTGCAGCGTTTTGCTGCTGTCATAATGAGAATAAGGGAACCAAAAACTACAGCTTTGATTTTTGCCTCTGGGAAGATGGTGAGCTCTCCTAAAAGTTTCTGATATCCTACTTGCTGAAAACTATATGATTTCATCCCAGATTTTTTTTTTAATTCTTGTTCTAGTAACATTTTTGGAAATACTGTGAAATTTTTCATACCATACTCATATATCATTGGTTGAAATCAGTTATTGGGTGCAATTCAAACATGAATATGTCTTTTTGGATATATATTTGGAATCCCCCACACACAAACATGTGAAATTTCATGTCCAGTTTGAGTTCTGTGGAGCATGCACAATCTGAATCTTAAATTCACAAGTTTTGATGCTCAAGATCAATTTTGAGATGGTGTGATTTTTTGTAGGAGTTCTATTTTATTGATGGGGAATTGCTTGTGTGTGTACTTCCATTGGCACTGTGTTACTTGCCTGATTTTGAAATCATATGTATGTAGTGGCATAGTCAGGATTCAGGAATATAGTGTGCGTGGGGTTGGTTTGGGGCAAAAGAGGGGGGGGGGGGGGGGGGGGCTTGGTGTTTTTTATTTTATTTTATAAAATGAAGCAATTTCAACTATTTGATTGTACATGTGAGGATAATAAGCTTGACTATCATTTTGAGGGTGAGCAGATATTTGGAATTGCAACGCAGTGGTATTTTAATAAAGTCAAGCGATTTCGACTTATTAATTGTATACGAGAGAGGGCAATAAGCTTGACTACCGTTTTGGGGGTAAACAGATATTTGGAAGCAGATATGGAACCTGAATGATCTGAAATGGTGTTCAATACACAAAACATCTGTTGGGTTTTAAGTAGAAGAGAGAGGAAATAATACAAACCGAAGAGGAAATGTGAAACATTAGGGAATTGAAGGCTGGGTTTGTGATTTTAGGGATCACCTTCAAATTTTATTTGTAAAAGAATGAAAAGTAAAACTCAAGGAGAGGTAGAATATCCACTTGGATGAAGATGGTCTCTACGTTTTACTGGCAATACCTTTAATCATGGGTGCCAAGTGGTTTGTCAACCAGTTTAAAAATCATGTTTTGCACCTGGCATTTTTAGAACTTTGGCTTCCAAATTGTGACTTATACCACAATCCATAAAGTACTGCATTGTTTTCTGATGCTTGGACCTTGATATAAGACACCCTGCTCATATTTTTAAAGTTGACGTATGCGCCTATCATGTCTTTGTTTTCTAATATTTCTGCTCTTCAGGTATGCACAGGTGCCAAAAGTGAACAGCAATCAAAGCTGGCAGCAAGGAAGGTAGATGTTGCATGCTTACGTATTAGTTGTTCTTTATATGGGAGGTTTCATGTGTTTGACATAATTGTATTGTGCGGCAATAGTAGTGTGATTTTGTGAACTTTAAGCCTTGTTTTGGAGTACTATAGACCAACCTTGTGGCATGTGAATCCAAATAATTCTCTCTTCTCCCTGTCATAATTATTGTTTCATTTAGAGAAGAACTAATATTAAGCAGGTTGCGGGGATATACTTCTGGAGTTATTTTCTCTGATTTAATACTTTTTGTTCCCAGTATGCTCGAATTATCCAGAAGCTTGGTTTTCCCGCTAAGTTTAAGGTCTCTCTCTCTCTCTCTCTCTCTCTCCCCTCTCTATCTCTCTCTCTCTCTATATATATATATATCTATACTTTTTTTTTTAATACTTGCTTTTATGAGTTTCAGGATTTTAAGATTCAAAACATTGTTGCCTCATGTGATGTTAAATTCCCAATCAGACTTGAAGGTCTTGCATACTCCCATGGTGCCTTTTCAAGTGTAAGTGAGAACTGGGATTTTTTTATACTCGTGTTTCTAATTTTTAAATGTGATGTTGAACTCTTTTCATTTTTTTTTCCTTTATGTTTAACAACTTTGTCTAGGTTCTTTCATGATTCCATGACGTTCTACTCCTTGGGTCAACTTAGATAGTATTGGCATTTTTTGTGATAATAGGAGATTAGTATCTATGTATTTTGCCATTTAGCATCTTATGTGCGTATAATTAATGAGATCAACCATTTTGTGTGTTGGCCTGATGCATTTTAGGTGTATATACTTGATTGTGAGTGTGTGTCTTTCGGTCTGTACTTGGTTGCCATTTTAAGTGCATGTTTTTGGTATATATTTCAATCAGTGTGTGTGGACTTATATTACACTATGTTCAAGGAAGATAATAATTTTGATGAGGTTCAGAAGAGATTTGTGGGAATTTCAATTTGTGATGCTGTAAATGGTTATTAAGTAAAGACCAATAGAGAACTCCAAGGATGAGATGAGAGGAGAGATTTAAAATGAAAAGGACTAGAGATATTTCTTATCTGTAGGACTATGGGGATTACTGCTAGAGATCTTATGTATCACACCTTAGTTTGCATCACACATTCATCTAGATAAGGAAAAGTTTGCTGGAAATTCTGTAATTTCATGACTCCTCATTCTGAAAAAAAAAAAAAAAAAAAAACCCACAAACATACATTGACCCGACACAGACTATACATCCACCCCATACACGAATTGCCGCATTTTGATCCCACATCATCAGTTTGCTATCTATTTACCCAGTAAATGACCCTAGACATAAATGACTCTACGCTACTGCAGTTAAGGTAAAGCCCACTGCTCATTAGTGATTGAACGTGATCATATTTAATTATGCAACATCCCAAGTACAATATATGCTGAAACTTAAAAGCAAATTATATTTGGGCTGTGGTCTTGAAACACACCTTTCGATGTCTGAGGTGAAATTTAAAAGTCGCTTCCAGTATTCCTCCATCCACAAGGACAAACTGATTCCTGAAGTTCAAATTCTTAAACTTGATGTATAGCTATGTTGAATTATGATACGGTTTGGATATGAAAGTAATTTGGTAGTTTTGATGCTTTTGTTTAATTAATAAAGATGTAATCTTGTTTATGCAATACTTCTTCGGCATTGTTTATCAATTGACTTTGAGAATTATTTTGCTGATTGTATTTTCCATAGTCATCTTTTGGCTAGAACAGTAGCACTCTTACATTGTCTTATGTTTATGCAGTATGAGCCAGAACTTTTTCCTGGACTAATATATCGCATGAAGCAGCCCAAGATTGTTCTTCTCATATTTGTGTCGGGGAAAATTGTTATAACGGGTGCAAAGGTGATTTGATGCTTTTCTTGTGCATTTCCTCTTCTTCCATATCTTTTCTCCTGCTTTAGCAGATGGGGCATTTGTTAATTTATCTAATTTAATGTCGTAGGTGAGAGACGACACGTACAAGGCTTTTGAGCTGATATACCCTGTCCTTACAGAGTTCAGGAAGGTCCAGCAATGGTATGAGCCTCCCCTCTTTCTTTTCTCATCCTGAAAATCCCAAATCGTTGCTCATTTCTTTTGTCTTATTATTTATTTATTTTATATCCATATTGCGTCTGTTAGATCATACTTACATGTATCTTCTGTTGGTGGCAGACGCACATCTCAACATAGCTCAAGGGCTGTTGTGGGCAATGCCTGCTGCAACATTTTTGCTTCTTTCTTGCATGGTGTTGAAGGCAGTAGATTTAGTTGTGAATACATAATATAACAGGATTTGTTGTCAGTGTGGCAGATAAGCTACAATTGATTGGTGTCTGATCCTTTGAGGACTTTATAAATAAAAACTTCCAATTTTGATAGTGGAATCTTTTCATCGTTCAATGATATATGCTTGGCCAATTTTGACAGAAAAGATGCATTCATGAACTTCCATATTAAGTTGTAGAAATTGTTCATTTTATTGTTACATTATGGCAAAGAAAGATGTGCATGCCAATTGCAGCGTTGCCTTTTTTCATTGTTGATCTATTTATTGGCCGCGAGTGTTTTGCTATCAGTTGGGTCCCCTGCAGTTGTCTATAGTATTTGTTCAGTATAATTCCATTTAAATTAGTTAATTACCATACATGATATTTACTGAACCAATTGTTGATTGCTCTCTCGCCGACTGGTCCAAGGCGAAGGTTCTTTAGGATACCATGGTCTTTGGGGCTTGAATGGTGTTCAGATAATAAAGCCATATCCATTTTGATTTATGCTTTGCTTTACTCGCTTACTGCTTATGAAGGGTTCCTTCCCGACGGTCCCCAATGGTTTCTCATAGCTCCGTATGATGTACTCTCGAACTTGGCTCTGGTCCTGCTGCAAACCTGAATGGTTTTAGGTCAAGTTGAAGCATTTCCCCTTTAAAGTCATTGGTGCTAGTCTAGGCACTGTCGTTAGCATGGATAGGCTTAGCAGCATGCTATGTGGTGGTGGTTAGGGTTCGGATTGACCTCAATTTCTTGGGCTACTTCCTGTAGATCAAGAGTCATACTTGCACTAATAACGGAAGTGTCAAAGTCTTAAATACGGCAGCCGTGCCATGTGGTTGGTACGGTTCAATCGAAACCTGAAAATTTTTAATTTTACCCCTACTTTATTAAGGTGAAATACTCAAAACACTTCATGCATGTGTGTATTGATTAGTCAGTCGTACCAGACACGTGGCACAGTTGCCGTACGGAAGCTCTCAACTGAAGTTGAGGTTTCTTTATAGGGGTCTTTTAAGATAGTGACATCTATATCTTATGCTGACGTAAGCAAGGTTCAAAAATGACTTTTTCTTCAGAAAACATGTTCTAAGCCTTGAAATAAAAATAAACTAGCCTTCAACATAGCACAACTTCACCTAACGGTTATGAAAACAAGCGGAATCACTGCTACTTGTTTTTAACACAAAAAAAAGAAAGGTTTCCTTCAAAACAAAAATCTTGAACTTTAACAAATGATAATGATTGTATAATAACAAAAACTGAAGTATAATAACGATTATGTTGTAAATATTAACTATTCATGTAATAGCAATTAGTGTTGCGTGATAACGTGTTGTAAAATGATAGTAAAAGAATTTGAGAGAGAGAGAGAGAGAGAGAGAGAGAGAGTTTAGACGGAGTAGAGTATTTCTATTCATCTCACCGTGAGGTTTTTATAGGACTACCTCAAGTATACAAAATGTAACTATTTAATGATTACACCATTCACTCGGCTGATTACAAATTAATCAATCGCTAATTATATTATGTTAATCACCAATCAATCTTAATTGGCATATATCACGGCTAACGTTGTATATGGATAGTGTAGAGTATTTCTATTCATCTCACCGTGAGGTTTTTATAGGACTACCTCAAGTATACAAAAGGTAACTATTTAATGATTACACCAATCACTCGGCTGATTACAAATTAATCAATCGCTAATTATATTATGTTAATCACCAATCAATCTTAATTGGCATATATCACGGCTAACGTTGTATATGGATACTCAGGCTTCAGATTTGGTGTACCAAAATACTCGGTTTGAAACTTTATGTATAGAAATTATTAGTGGCCTTTATTTGGTATACGGTTTGCAAAATTTTCCCAAATTAAATTGCAGAAGGGAAACAAGGGATGAGTGTATGTAGAGGAGTTTTGATTCTGGGAATCCGCGACCAATCATACATTTCAAAATAGCTTCAAACTAGAACGAATCATCATAAATAGATCCCAAGGTCCCAAGCCATATATGCTAACCGTCCCAAAATATACTCCCCCATACAAAGACTTTTAAGATATAACAATAATAAATCCTGTTAAACTTTATTGAATAAATCAGAAAAAAAAAAAACTAAAATTCTCCCAGAGGCCAAGAAAAAAAAAAAGAGAAAAGGATTCTACTAAAGGCAGCTGACCTGAGCTATCTACAAAAATCTATAGCAACAGTATCGAGAAGAGTACTATGAGTACTGTGCCTACCAGTAGAGAGGGTCTTAAAGAAAATGTAGATGAAGAAGCTATCTGAATAATGAAATTGCAAGTCCCTTGTGAGATGTTCTGTGTTGTCACGGCCGCCATACCCTGAAAGTTGCAGGATAGATCATCCTGATTCTGAACCTGATAGTACATATTAAACGCATATGAAGCATTCCCATTAGCATCTAAATTGTTGCAAGTAGACCCGTATTCCAGTGCTGTGCAATCTGCATAGGTACAAGCATAGTTTATGTTATCTGCAATTTTGCTCAGATCTTTGGCGTTTGGATTGAACGCACACCATTTCTTTTCAAGATATTGCACATTCTTTGCACCCATTAGGAACTTGTTTTGACCCTGACCAGTAACGTCAACTGCAAACTTAGGCTGCCCATCATAACCGAAAATTCCCCAATGACGCTCAAAACTTCCAGGGGCAATGCTCTTTGCATCCTCATCAATAAGTCCAAACAAGTAGACTTCTATATATCCAGGCCGCAGAGGGGTGCCTCTATTGGCTCCAAGTTTTGTAAAAAGCCCGTTATAAAATCTGTAAGCATTACCAGCATTGGCATTCTTGTCTCCGTCTGTTGGCCATCCCACCTCCCCTACTATAATGGTCATATCCCCAAATCCGATTGCTTTCAAGGAAGAAACCAAGGTATCAAAATTAGCATCGAAAACATTGGTATATTGAATCCCAGTGGCGGTGTCGACAAGGGCATTTGCATCCCCATCAAAGAAGGCAAAGTTAAAAGGGAAGCCATCATTTCCATATAGACTTAGGAAAGGGTAAATATTTACAGTGAAAGGCGCCTTGTTTTTGCCAAGGAACTGGACAATGTCAGTCATCAGTTGACTGATATCACTCCGGAACCTTCCTGCAGATGGGACGGCATTGGACTCTGGTGAGTTGTAGACATCAGCATTCAAGGGCACAGTAGCCTTTATGGAATCTCCAACCCCAGCATCATTAAGGGCGTTTTGAATGTTCTGAAGTGCCGGGAAGGTGACATTCAGGAATGAACCATTGTACGATGTGAGAAAAGGCTCATTCCCAACAGCTACATACCTTTGCAAAGACAGAAAGACAATAAGAATAAACAGCAGCTTATTGCAGGACATTGGTTTGAACAAAATCACCACAATCTTAAATTAAAGCCATGGACACAAAAATCAGGAGACGGCAGATATAAAACAACTTGTGTGCATGAAGCTGAGAACAAAAGTAGCATTGCTAACAACATCTTCCAATGTAGAAAAGAAGAGAAAACTTGAACAAAAGAACAGAAAAAACATAAGTTTCCGTATTTTTGACTTGTTAGTGCCAGAATTCTTTGATTGTTGTATTTTATGTTGGAGAAATATATGTTCCCCATAAAAGATGAAATAAACTTACTCCAATAAAGAGCATAGTTTAATTAACATTAACTCTCTCTGAAACAAAATGGCAATTCCTTTTTAACTCTTCCTAAAAAGAAGAAACAGAAAGATAAGAATCGAAGTGGTGGTCCAAATACAAATACAAATACAAAAACAAAAACAAAAACAAAAACAAAAACAAAAACAAAAACAACGAGATCTGTCTGTACAAAGGGGGGCACCAACAAAAAAACAGAAAAAGAAAAGTGGACCGAAACAAAGCATTTACCAATATGGGTTTTATAAAGAAGGTTTCGAAGACTCATCAAATAAAAGCAGGAATTGCAGGAAGCTATGAAATAAGCAAGCAGAAAAAAAATAACCTTTTACTTAAGAGAAGTGATGTAAATATAAAAGTGATAAGAGAAAGAAGAGTAAAGGAGAGAGATGTTTACTTGACGTTAACTCCTCCATTGAAATTGTAGCGGGTCACGTTCCTCCGGACCCATTCTTTGGCACGGGCATAGTTGGTCATAGCCTCAAGTTGATCATTGGGAATGGCAACCATGACCTCGATGTTAGTGCCAGCCAAAGCACTCATGGTCGACTGTTCGGCGTCGAAGAGCTTCACCTTCTGAATGCCATTGTCCTTGAGCATCTGGACAACGGTGTCCGGAGGCATCTTATGCGTAGCCATGGTTCCCCAGTTCACACCAAGCCCTTCAACACCACCACAACAACAACAACCCAACACAGCCACCACTGTCACTGTCACTGTTGCCAACATCATCAAATATCCCCTTTCCATTTCCGAGCCCGTTCTGGGAAACAAACAAACAAGAGGCTAGGCTTTTGAGTTATGGATCTCAAAATAATCGGTCCGAGAATTTCTCCCACGAATCAAATAAAACGAAAGAAAAGAAAAGAAATAAAATAAAAGGAACACACCACACCTTCAGTTGAGGGAGGAGGCCGACCTGATCCCCAGCTATCAAAATCAAAATCAAAATCAAAATCAAAATCAAAATCAATTGGGAAATAAACGAGGCAAAGTGATGGAGGAGGAGATCAGCTGGTTGGAGATCGATAGATATATAAGCAAAGACAGACAGCAACTGGGGATTCGAGGCAGTACCCGGTTGGTCTAACGGCTACTTTTGAAACGAGGCAGAGGCGTTTGTTTGCTGTAATTTTCAAAATAAATAGGTAGGCAGCTTTTGTTTTTCGATGGATTGATTAGATTCTCGTCTCCAAAGTAAGGTTGCTTTCTCAAGAGAAGAGACGAGAGGAGAGGAGAGGAGAGGAAGACCCTTTTCTCTTTCTCTACGTTTATTGTGGGAATCGAATTTTCAAATAATAATTCTTTTTTTTTTTTGGATATTGATTCCCAAAATAAATCATTAATTAATAACTGTGTGGGTGTGGTTCCAAAATCTGAAGAATATGAATCGAATAGATTAGAGAATTAGAGGATTAGAGGTCGGTGATGACGTGGCCCACTCGCCCGCAAACACATCCACGTTCCCCCACTTTTTGAAAAGGCGTAGCCACGCGGCAACCAACTTACCGACATCACACGTTCTCGCTTCGGGCCTCTGCTTCTCTTACTCTTTTACCCATTGGGCTGCCTAATTGGATCCCAATTCTTCTCTCAATCATTTCAGCTTTGGTTATCCCTCTCTTTTAATCTCATCTTTTCATTTAAAATTTGACGGTCATCTAAAACCATTAATTACCAAAGAAAAAATAACCGTCCTGTTTAAGGGAATCAAAATTGAGAGAGAAATTGTTGTGTATTTCATTGATAATAGGGGTCTCTCTTTATATAGAAGATTACAAGCATAAAATCAGAGTCTTACAAAGAAACGTAATCGTACAATTAATTAGATGCCCTATTTAAACTCAAACTCAAACCCAACCTATTTATTAAACGGGTTACCCGTTTTCAACCTTCTTAACTCATTTAATAAATATGTCGTGTCTTGTTAGACAAAATGACTCATTTAAGCGTTAACAATGAGACCCATTTAACTAAAAAAATGCATAAATTGATTAAATTCACTAAAAACTCCACAAGACGAAGAATATAAATAATTATTCATAATTCATAAATAATTAAATCCAATAATTAAAAAGTGAAATATTTTAAATTGTCTAATCCTATGATTAAATACTACGAACGTCCAAAATTTCAAGAAGAAACATAACACAATCGGGTTATACGGGTTCACTTCGTGTTGGCGGGTTGACTCGTGGCCGACCCATTTATTAAATGGGTCATGGCGGGTTGACCCACTGCCGACCCGTTTTTTAATCGTGCGGGTTCAACCCGCTTTATTTCGTGCGGGTTTCGAGTCGTGTTATCGGGTTGTGTCGGAATTGACATCTCTAATCTCCGAGAATATCTGTAAGACTAACCCTATTACAACTTAGACAAATAACTAGAGTTTGGGCCAGACACACAATTCATATATACTTGAACACTCCCCATTGTGTCGCCTAAACCCGGTGCTCCTCTCGTTGCTTCGTCAAAAACCTTCTCTGTGGGACAAAAATAACCTCAATCGAAGGAAAAAAAAAGTACAACACACCCTTCACGTTTTGAGACCAAACGTGTATACATCTCTTCCTGATGTCTATGTCTCCCCCTGATGACTACGATCATGGGAGTTCGGATAACTTCCGCAAACCAATGCTTGCAACATGTTTCTCGAACTTGGATTTCGGCTGTGACTTAGTAAACAAGTCTGCTACATTGTCCTCAGATTGAACCAGGTTCACTCTGATCTTGAGGAGCTTCTGTTGTTGATGATTATAGAATAACTTGGGCAATATATGCATGGTGTTGTCACCTTTGATGTAGCCTTGCTTCATTTGTTCAATACAAGCAGCATTATCCTCATAAATGCTGGTAGGCTCATCTGTGGTAGATTTCAAACCACAATTGCTTCGAACATGCTTGATTATAGATCTAAGCCATATACATTCACGAACCGCTTCGTGAAGAGCAATAATCTCTGCATGGTTCGAAGAGGTAGTGACAAGGGTCTATTTTGTAGACCTCCAAGATATCGCGGTCTTACCCATGGTGAACACATAACCAGTTTGGGAACGACCTTTGTGTGGGTTAGAGAGGTACCCAGCATCAGCAAAACCTTCCAAAACACTAATGTCGTTTTGGGACAAACCACTATTGGTGGCGTTCCTGATACGTGATGGGTCCAAATCTATCATCTCTCTGTAGGGATAGAACAAGCCCATATCAATCATGCCACTCAGGTATCGAAAGCAACGTTCTAAAAAACGCCGGGCGCTAGGCGGGGACTAGGCGGTTTTTCTATTTTTATTTTAATTTTATTTTTATAACATATAGTATGATTGGCAACTATTTCTATATATAAATATAACTACAGAATGCTTCTATATTGAACAATTAACAATCATACATTTTAACAATTAAGTAATTAACAATCAGTAAGAAGTTAAAGAACTAAATTATTGAGAACCAATTAACTAAGCAAGCAAAGTCAAATAGACATATAGTTAAGGACTAATTTCAGTTTACCCCCCTGAGGTTTGGGGTCGACATCATGTTAGTCCTTGCAGTTTCAATTTAATCAGTAACACCCTCATACTTTTCAATTTCATCACCCGTGTCCAATTTCTTGAGTTCCGTCCAAATTGGACGTTATATCTGACGTTAGGGGCCCACTATAAAGGCTAAAATGGTCATTTCAAGACACAAAAAAATCAGAATAAAAAATACCCATTTTTAGATCCGACCTTGTTTGGCCTCTGCTCCACCATCGCCATCCTCCTCTGAACAATTACAGACCAGAAGAATTCAACCGGAGCATGGCAGATGACAAGTCGTTTCCAAAGGAGAAGAGCATGGAATTCTCGACCCCAGTCGGAGCATTGCACTATCTTCCGAATTTGAATCGGATAAGACAAAAGAGAAATCACACACCTTCTTATATCTTCTTCTTCCTCAATCTAATGAATCCCCAGAAAACAGAGGAAGGCATCTTCCACCACCACCTCCATAACCATGATCTGGACCCACCGCAACCACCCCCGATCGTCCAATCCGAGCCATCCAATCTCCTCCTGAAAAAAGACGTCGTCGACCCCTTGTTCACTCCTCTCCCCGAAATCGACCTCTTCCCCTCGTCCTTCTCGGCCCACTCTTCCTCCGATATCTCGCTCTCTGATTCTGAAATTTAGGGCTTCTTATCCCCACGAAATTGATTGTCGATCCTCTTCTTTATAATCCTTCAATTTTAGTTTGGGTAGAAGATCAGTCGTACCAACTGTGAGCGACTCTAGTGTTCTTTCTCATTCTTCAGGTAATTAATCTTCATCTTCTGCTCCTTGTATGTGTTCAAATGGTTATACGCATATCTGGATATGTATGTTTGTATGGTTTGGAAACTGGATTTGAGCTAGATGTAATTCTTGAGTTGAATGCTTCGATTTTATGTTTGTTTATGTGAATTTGCTCTAGAATTGCAACTTATGATTGTGTTTCGGATTGCGTTAGTGTAAGTTGCATTGCTTGTGTAATTTTGCTTAATAGGTTAAGCACTGGTTCTACATTGGTTAGGCGAAGTGTCTGTTAAAGCCATATATACTCATCTGTATCGCCACTTAATTAATAGTTAAAGCTTAAGCTTCCAGTAGTTGTTTATGTAGAAGTAGAAGCTTGTCAGCGGAGACTGGCAACAACCTCGGATTGGTTGGAACTCCGACTTAATCCTAAATGTCGGCACCCCTTCATTCACCCCCTCGTCATACTCCCACCCCGAGGTCGCAACGCAGAAGGTCGCTCGCCAGGGAGACATCAAATCCTTCAAATTCTCTATCAGCTTGGGCGCCCCCTGCCGGCGAGTGAGGTTCATCTGTCCGCTACACCCTTGCCGCTTCACGTAGACAAGTTCGTAGAAATGGAGTACCTCCGCACTGGTCAGCCCTTCGCAGCCAGATAGGCGCCACAACCAGTTCAGCGCCATCAATAACCACCACATGTTGGGGAAAATCTGCCTAAAGGCAATATCGAACTCACAGACCAGGATTTGAAGATTTGGAAGTAGCGGAAACGTGACCCCTTACCAGAAGATAGCCTCGTGAACGGCGGTGTACCCAGCTGGCAGAATGGAAGCCTTTTCATCAATGGTCGGCGGGCGCAACTTCACCACGCCAGGAAGGAGAAACACCCGCTTGATACGGCTAACGGCGGCCGCTGTCATCGGCCCACCCGCCTCGTCAACTGCAATACCGTCGTGGAGGACCCAGGCTGACTCTATCTCTTCCCCGCCAGCCTCTCCCCCATCAGCGGAACCACTAGCGGCGCTATTGCTCTCTAGCCTCTCCTCACGCCTATTGCGGGCGGCAACATCCTTCCTTGCCCTAGAAATCTCTGGACACCCAAGACGACCCATCGGTACGTCCCACGGTATGGTTTGTAAGGGTTGGATGTTCAGTGGTTCAGATAGTGAGGTTTCTGCAGGGGCAGACGGACGCAACGAGTCAATAAATATCCTATCTGCCACGCTGAGCGACACGTCAGACCCGGAATCCTCACTGCTCGAGATCTCTACAACGCTAGCCATCACAAACCCTAAAACCCAAACCAGTCAGTTCCAACAAGATCTAAACTATCCCTATGTCAGATTTTAGCCAAGAACATCAAGAACAACCATACCCAGAAAACCCAGAAAGTGCCAAAACAAGAACACAACGCATATACACTAAAAACCCAGATTCGACCATCTAGCAAAACAATAAACCCCAACTCTTTGTCCTACCTAAACCCATCCCCAACAATCGTTCTAGACCCTCAGATGCACCGGGGAACGGAAGGAATCACTCCAAATACCAAAAACAGAAACTGACAAAGCCAAAACCAATAAAACAGGGACAAAGTTCAAACTTCCAACCTGAAAGATGGGAACTCTGGTGCGCTTGATGTCGCTCGTCTTCGCTTCAGCAGGACTCTGTCCTCCAACGATCAGTAACCTCACACAAAATTACAGAACCTTCTGCTCGGATCTCAGAGCAAAGCTTGAAGACGACCATATAAGTTCAAAGTGCAAAGTGTTGAGCCACTCGGTTTCCCTCTCTTTTATGTCAACATCAGCCCAATTTGAGCTGTCCACTTAAAAAACGACATTGCACGATAGTCGTACACATGCCCCACAATCATACTTACTCTCCGGATTAACCGAGATGACACCTCGGTTACAAAATCCATAATTACTCGCATTAATGACGAAGATACAGGCGTCCTGAGGAGACGTTATCCCACAAGCTAACCTAAGGCATGACGGCCACGTGTTGGGCGCCGTCAGACGAAGCGTCTATCCGAAGTAATCGTAAAAAGGCAAACATACCAATCGTCGAGAAAGTCTCTGCTAAGCGCAACACCGCTAGCGGGACTTCTCCCTCTCATCTCGCGAGAGTCTCCGTTAAGCGCAACACCGCTAGTGGGACTTCTCCCTTGCAGCTTGCAAGCGAGTCTCCGCTAAGCGTAACACCGCTAGCGGGACTTCTCCCTTTCATCTTGCAAGCGAGTCTCCGCTAAACGCAACACCGCTAGCGGGACTTCTCCCTTTCATCTTGCAAGCGAGTCTCCGCTAAACGCAACACCGCTAGCGGGACTTCTCCCTTGCAGCTTGCAAGCGAGTCTCCGCTAAGCGCAACACCGCTAGCGGGACTTCTCCCTCTCATCTTGCAAGCGAGTCTCCGCTAAGCGCAACACCGCTAGCGGGACTTCTCCCTTTCAGTTTGCAAGCGAGTCTCCGCTAAGCGTAACACCGCTAGTGGGACTTCTTAAAAACGAGTCTCCGCCGAGCACAACACCGCTCGCTAGGCTGCAACCAGGCAAGTCCCCGCAACACTTCTGGCAGCTTACTATCAACGGAGGGACTTCCGCCAAAGGCGATTCCCGAGGCAACGCCTCATTCTAAGGACGACCGCCACACGGCAGTACAGTCATGCCACGTCCCTCCGGGACAAGGGGACACGTCAACAGTCGACGACGGCCCTGATTAGGCATGTTGACCCCCGCCACTCGGGTATCAAAGATTGGGCTTGCTACCCAACACACTCTGCTCAGCGCAGCTCCCCTCAACAAATAGTACACCGACCGAACGGAGGTCTATCTTAGCCGAGGAGTAGAGGACTCCCTGGAGGGCCTAGCAGGGGCCCACCCAAAAGGGTATAAAGCGTTTGCTCAGTAAGTCCATGGCTGACAATGCACTGACGCTAATTATGCTTTTGCAAGTCTAGCAGAAGTAACGCTTCAAACCGTTAGGCAACTCCCCAACCAAGATTGCCCTCCTTGACTGGGGACTTGGGGGACTTGTACTTACATGAGCATTTGCCAAGCATAGTTAGTTATAATGAGCCAAGCTCATGCTACTGCTAGCAGTACCAACTCCCACCAAAGGAGTGACCTATGCAAACACAGCCAAGCAGGCTACCACCTGAGCCCCGGCTCACCCCCAGATCACCGCTACGCACCGCGCCAAGATAGTATCAGAAGCTCCAGAAGCTGGGAACTGAAGAATATCAGTCCCACATCGAAAACATGGAAGAGGTCAGCCTCTTCCTCACCTATAAAAGGTTCTCTCCTCTCCTCATTAATTACGCATTTACTACTTATCTACTGTTATTTTGTCAACACAAATACATTGACTAACTTAGGCATCGGAGAAGAGAAGACCGCCCAACGCGGTCTCCCTCTGACGCCCTTTGTATTTTACTTGACAGGTAGCGGAAGTGTTGACTACACCACAAGTAGCGGTCCGCCCATCGGACCAGCGTTACCCAAGGTTTAGCCACCGCTGAATCTTAGACATTAACAAGTACAATTTATGATTTGTTGATGATTTTCAACAAATTGTTTTTCCAATGTGATTTCTGGAATTAAATATATTTTTATCCGTCGATTTCGAGATTTAAGAAAGGTTTTCAAAAATGAGATTTTCGATGGAATTATAATTATCTATCAAGTATCGACTTTCGATTTTGGCAATGGGAATGCTTTAAAGATGATTTCAGATTTGGATATCATTTGTGATATATGATTTATAATTTAATCTCGCATTTGATTTGCTTTTATGAATTGTATTCTTATTGAGAATATTTTGGCATGTGGGATACGTCGTTGAATCTAATTGATTTATCATTAGAATTACCGAGTACGTTTTATTATTTTGGCATGTGGGATACGTTGTTGAATCTAATTGATTTATTATTTTCGAGATTTTGGGGATGCTTTATTGGTTTTCAGGTTTTCGTATGTTTTTCTTCACCATATCTGGGTCGTTATACTTTTATTGCTAGGTAGCTTAGTACTCCTCCTCACTTACTCTGTGTTTGTGGGTCGCAGTCGAGCCTAGAGCCTGGGAGGCTCCGACTAGAGCCTGGGAGGCTCCGACTCGAGCCTAGGAGGCTCCCTTTATCGTATGGTGATAATTTCTTCCCCATACTTTTACGTTTAACCATCGGGGTGATCTTTATTTTATTGGATTTCAGTTTTTTAAAAAGTAGTGTTTCTTAAATGTTGCATGCATCAGATTTTTAGAGGAAAACAAGTGGGAAAGTATAAACTTCCTTTTTCATTTCGATTACTTATGAAATACTTATTTTTGGTCCACTCACGCTAACATGTTTTTCAATGCTTTCCTCTGGGCCCTTCGGTTTCAAATACCCAGTTTGCAGACTAGACTAGTTCAAGTTGGGTGTAGGTGATGTCGAGGCATAGTTGTCGATTTCACTTTCGCACTGTAGAGTAAATTTATCTTGATCCTTATCATTATGTGTCCGTCGAAAGAAACGGATTGCTTTGATTACCATACACTTGTGAAATTGTAAACTTTTATGATTCAGAATTATATTATGTTATATCTGGTTTTGGAGTTTGTTGTGGAAATGGAGAGCAGGTAGGCTCCAGGAGTTGCGGGTGGTTTTTGATTTGAGAAGTGTTAGATCATTTTTACAGGTTTTGGGTAGTCCATTATTTGGAGTGATTTTGCCAAATTTTCGGTAGAGTTATTCTTAAAGTGGGTCCCGTAAGGCCACTTTGGATTTCAAGGTGAAATCTGGGGGCGGGTCCTGTCAATCAATCTCACAATAATATAATTATAGAATCAAGAAAAAATATATGATACAACTAAATCTTTTGAGTTTTGAGTTTTCTTTCCTTATTTCTTAAAGTACAATATAACAAGAGAAAATTCAGTTTACCTCCCTAACTTTTATGTCCTAAATCACTTGTAATTTCATCATATGTGCCCAGGTACTTATTGATTTCATTCAATCTTGTACAACCCTTAGTATTATTGGCAATTATTTTTTGATTTATCTTGAAAATATCATCACTTAAGATATACTTTTGCGTACTATGTTAGTGAATCATCATGATACAAGGGAACCTACTAGTGTCACGTTTTCAATTTACAAAATGTTTGACGAAAAAACAAATAATTGGACAACATTTATTAAATTGGAGAGCATAGGAGTATATGTGATGAAATTAGAAGTATAAGGACACAACTAATTTAAGATGTTAAGATCAGGGGGATAAAACGAAATAGAAAATTACATACAAGGAACAGACCAAAGATTGAAAAATAGAAAACCCACCTTGTATAAGATTTAAACAAATAAGGACATGGAGCTCACGTGCAAAACAAATAAAGCAGGCCTGCTTCTGAATTTTTATGTCAAATTACCAAAATTTTTGGTTTTTTTTTTCAAAAATTTACATTGATGCCATTGAGGATCAGTTAACCCCAAATACATTATTGTCCCTGAACACATAGTTCATCGCTGCTACTATAAAGTATAATCCGAAAACTTTTCAGATCTGAGAAAGCATCGGCGATGTCATTAAGCAATGGACTACCCAGGTCGATTACCTGTTCATTCTTCAGGCGAGTCATCTTTTTCAGCTTACTACTCTCTGAGACTTGGGTTTTGCGGTAAAGCTTTAGTACGAGTTTCATTGATTTGACTGGGTATATAATTCGGGTGAAGTCGGTGGGCTTTCCTTGTTTTGCTTATTTGTTCAAATGGCTTCATCGTCCTCTTTGCTTCATCGCATTTCCACCCATCCTTAAATGCACACTCTCTTTCTCTCTCCTTGTTTTCATCTCCTCTCTCTCTAATTCTCTCTTGACTTTTACCGAAGAGAAGCGTTTCTGACTATTAGATTGTTGGGGTCTGAGTCGAAGCTTATTGGGTGAGTTATCAATTTCGTTGAATTTTGATCGTTTTATAGGTCTGTTCAATTGTTGAATTGTTATAGTGATTTGCTGAAAGTTTGTTTTGTTTATTTTTTTAATTTCTAATTTTTTTAGTTTGTAATCTGTAGAATTTTCGGTTTGTTTATGTTTTTGGTGCTGGATTGTTGAAATTGAGAATGATTTATTTGTTTCTATTTTGGTATTGTTAGAGAGAATAGAGAGGATATGTTTATGATGATGATATGAATGAATTAGCATGATATGTGTGTGCATGGAGCAGTTGGCTTGTTGTGGAGAAAAGTTGACTCATATAGCAAACAAAATTTGGTGTAGGCATGCACTATTTGATTATATAGTAAATTTTCAGCGAGTGCAGTAGCAGCTAAATTTCTAGCGAGTGTAGTAGGAGCTAAATTTCAAGCGAGTGCAGTAGCAAAACTGGACAAGTACAAGTGTTGTAGTCGAATTGGACAAGTACAAGTGCAGTAGCAGAACTAAACGAGTATGAGTGTGCAGCGAGTGCAGTAGCAGGATTGGACGAGTGGAGTTGCAGAACACGAGTACAAGTGTAGTAGCAGAAATGAACGAGTATGAGTGTGCAGTGAGTGCAGTAGCAGGATTAGATGAGTGCAGTAGCAGAACTCGAGTACAACTGTAGTAGCAGAATTGGACGAGTATGAGTGCAGTGAGTGCAGTACCAGGATTTGAACCTAAAAGAGTTTGAATTAAAGAAAATAATTAATATTTAGTTATACATGCGTGAATGTTAGAATTGTAAATGTCTTATTGACACATGGCAACAAACTAACAACTTGTCCTTATGTGTAAAATTTTGTCCTTATAAACTCTAAATCAACTTGTAGGGATGTATTTGTGAATTCATCTTTTGTCAAGGGCTTATGTGTAGTTTGCTAAAAATGAAATTAGCCCATATAAAAACCATCAGGAAACTAATCTTAGAAAACTAAGATTAGAAAAAGTGTTTTGAGTTTAATTTATTTTATTTTTCTGAGTAGTTAAATAAAATAAAGGGAGGTTCTATTCATACCTCCAAAATTAGTATTTGTACCTCTCTTTTTCCAAATTATAGTTGACTTTGTCAACTCATGCCAAATTACCAATAAGGACACAAAAGAGGGAAAAAAAATAAAACTTTTTTTTTATAATTTTTTTTAACCCCACCCCACCCCTCCCCTCCCATGATGTCAGTGAGGTTTGAAACTGTGACATCCACGATATCGGTTATCCTAGATAACCAATAGGTCACAGCTCGCAGACAAAAAAAAAAGTCTCTTCTTATATTTACAAACAGTATGTTTCGATGAGGCAATTCGCAAAATTCTAAGCTGTGCATTGCCTATTATATTGCTGCTTGCGCTTTTTTTCCAACTCGAAGCAATTAGTAAATATGTGTCTCTCTCCAAGCTAAGGAGCATTATGTTTGACCGGCTTTGGAACACCATGACCACTTTCAGTACGGGCATCTATACCGACTGTACGTAAATCATAATTAAGTGATGAAAACTTTGTATCCAAAAACTCAATTTAATTAAAAATTTTGAGAATTGGGAGTAATATCTAAACATCTCAGATATCAGTATACCAACGTGCTTCTATATTCAATTGATTTAATGAAAAATACTGTATTGACTACCAACTGGAGATTTTTTTTTTTGTGCAGCTTAATTGTATGAAGGGTAAAATAGGATTGTGAAATCTTCAAAAATTGAATGAGGTTCGACTACTGATTTTGGAGGTATGAATAGAACGTAAAAGAAGAAGTTTTTATTGATTGTATTGGATGATGGGCGTTGTGGGAAAATTAGGGAGGTCTAGATAGCAAATTGATTATCTATAAAAGTAAGTGTTCGCTCAAAAATCGTCTCGGCCGCGTGTCATCGGGCCGAGGGCTTCTTTGGCTTACACGTGTCCTTCTGGAGTGGTGACGTGTGAGCGGGCGTGCCAACTCGCGGCCGGTAGGCCAAGCGAGGTTTTGTTCTAGATTGTAGATCTTGCGCCGATCTGACTTCTGATCAGTTGATTGTGGGCCGAGGAAGAATCGATCTCGGCCGCGGGGTTCTCTCTGCCTTGAATGCAAGGACTTTAGCACGGATCGGCCTTAACTAGCCACAGTGTTCGTGCTGTGTAACTCGGTGATTAAGGTGAAAGTGAAGTGATGATAATTCTTTTTGTGATTTTGTATAAAGTAAATGACGTAAAGTAAATAACAACAAATAAATAGCATAAACGAAAGTGCAGGTAAAGAAAGTGCAGGAATGTAAAGGTGCAGCAAATAAAGTGCAGGAAGATAAACTGTTTGAACGTAAATAGCGAAAAGATAAATTGCATGAACGTAAAGAGCAACAAAGCAAAGAGCAGGAAAGATAAATACTGGTAAAGAAAGCGATAAGATAAACACGTAGAGATTGATAAGTGTTGCTGAATTGTAGAAATGTATTGAGATAAAATTTGTGTAATCGCGTAGAGCGTTTGGTCGAGGACCCTTAACAAAGATGTCTACGGCCCCTTTTATAATACAAAATAAAGATAACAAAACTAATACGTACAATCTCAGCCTTAATTGTTGAGACTGGATTGATTACAAATTGAATTCTAAGAATAAAATTCCTTTGATGTGCATAACTGACAATCAGCCATCATGACTCTTCAATGATTATTTTGTAACAACCACACTTAGTGCTGTAACGTAGAAGTTGGCATTTATCTGCTCATAATGTCATGCTATCAGTGTCTCTGACGGGTTTTGGATAGGACTTTCTCAGCCACAAGTAAACCAGAAATCGACTCATGTGAGCCGGACCTCGGCTGAGGTGAAGTGAGTAGGACCTCGGCTGAAGTGAGCCGGGCCTCGGCTGAGGTGAAGGGAGCCGGACCTCGGCTGAGGTGAAGTGAGCCGGACCTCAGCTGAAGTGAGCCGGGCCTCGGCTAAATATTTATTATATCACGGCTCACTATGACCCAAGCCTGCTTCATGTGCGACCTGGCTTAATGTCACGTAGGCCTTGCCAAATTTAGGTTCAAACAGTAAGTTGGAGGTCTATTAAGTTAGGAGGTTCAAATGCCAACTTTGGAGGTATGAATACAAGCTCCCTAAAATAAATTTTCAAGTACAAATAAAAAAAATACTCAAATTAAAATTTTAAAATCGTGCTTGATTTTGGGATGGCCCGAGCACGACCCGTTTATCTTAATGTTCAAGTAAATTAGCCAACATGAGCCCAAGCACAATAATAAATAGGCCAGTCCAAAGCACGAATAGGCCCACTTAAAATGGGTTAGGCCTGGGCGGGCCGTCCTGTTTGCCACCTTTATCTTGTTTCATGGAGGTTGGGATGGTTTTGATGGACAAGGTTGTTAAATAGCAACAAGTGTGGCCCGTGGCCTTCCATTGTACCGATACTGTCCAAACTTAACCACCCGATAGGTGTTGGGTTTTAATCACAAAAGGCCTCGGTACAATTGAATGAGATCCACCCACTTATAAGTTATATTTTATTTGTCAGTTTTCCAATGTGGGATTTTTCCTCTCCAACACGCCCCCTCACGTGTAACCTAACTCTAGGTCTGCACGTGAAATTAATTAATCCAATTTCCACATTGGAAATTGGGACACAAGTCTCATATCGGAGACTTGGTCAATACAATCCAAGGCCCACATTGGACACTTGGTAATTTCGATGGCAATACAAGGAACCCCAATTTGGGCTCATGATACGTGCCTACGTGGAGACGCAATTGGAGAAGGATCCGCTCTGATACCATGTTAAACAGCGACAAGTGTGGCCCGTGGCCCACCATTGTACCGATACTGTCCCAACTTAACCACCCGATAGGTGTTGGGTTTTAATCACAAAAGGCCTCGGTACAATTGGATGAGATCCACCTACTTATAAGTTATATTTTATTTGTCACTTTTCCAATGTGGGATCTTTCCTCTCCAACAAAGGTTTCACCCTGCTTGGTGGTGTCGACGATGTGTTATTGGGTAAGTATCAATTTTTGTGCCCGTGACAGCGGCGATGACATACGTGTTATGGTGGTCATTGACTAGTTTCGCTATGTAATGCCATTAACGACTTGCTTAATGTGAGGATTGCTGGTAGTGGAGGCAGTTCTAGCACGATTGGCTACGATGGTTTGAAGTTGGCTGCAAAAATCTCTAGGGATTTGGTTCTTTGGATGGGCCAAGAGCTTCCTTTGGTTTTTCCTAAGTTGTGTAGGGTAATTTTGGATGTGGTTAATTCTTAAAATGTTAAATTACTTAGGCAATGGCCTATTGTAAGCCTTACTGAGGTGGTTTTTGTTTATTATTTCGTTGATTAGTATATGATGGACATTATTTTAGAAAAAAAAAAAGGGCTAAAGTCTGTTTAGTCCCTGTACTATGTCTCTCTCATCGTTTCAGTCCCTGACATTCCAATTTAATCTGAAAAGTCCCTGAGGTCTCAATTTCCGTCTAATAGGTCCTTTCCGCGGGAAATTAGGAATTGGCCTTGGGTGAAATGTCCAATATACCCCTCAGTTTTTTTCTTCTTTTTTTTTCCTTTTTAATTTATTTTTTTCCTTTTTTCTTTTTCCTTTTTAATTTCTTTTTTTCTTTTTTCTTTTTCCTTTTTAATTTCATTTTTCCTTTTTTTATTTTTATTTTTTTCCTTTTTCCATTTTAATTTCTTTTTTTTTCTTTTTAATTTTTTTTTTCTTGTTTCTTTTTTCTTTTACCTTTTTAATTTCTTTTTTTTCTTTTTCCTTTTATTTTTCTTTTTTTCCTTTTTCCATTTTAATTTCTTTTTTCTTTTTCCTTTTTAATGACCATCGTATTCTGCTGCATCAGTAGCGCCACGTCGGCGAACCAATCCAGATCGACCCGAAACCCCAATTCTTGTTCTCCACGCCAGCGGCCATTTTTCTTTTCCATCACTATTCTTCTTCTTCACATCTGGTTTTTGTCAACTTGGCCATCAAAAACCACCATTTCAACCAAACCCAAAATCCAAATCACCATTTTGAGCAAGACCCAAAAACCTCAGTTTGAAAAAATGGTAGTTTTCAGTGAGAAGTAAAAAAATGGTAATTTTCAGTGAAAAGTTTCCAAATTGATGCTTGATGTGGAGAGAGAAAGTGGGATTTGAGTGGGAGAGAGAGAAGTAGGCTGTGAAAACAAGAGGGGAGTGGTTTAGAGGCGAATTTCCGAGCTGATTGGGAAACAGATGGGTTGTGGAGTTTGATCGGAATAGGATTGGTGGGTTGAGGAAGTAGAAAGTAGGCAAAACGAAAAAGAAAAAAGAACTTAAAAAGGAAAAAAAATTTAAAAAGGAACAAGAAAAAAAAGAAGAAATAGCAAAAAAGAAATTAAAAAGGAAAAAAGAAATGAAAAAGAAAAAAGAAAAAAGGAAAAAAAGAAATTAAAAAGGAAAAAAAAAGGAAAAAAAGAAATTAAAAAGGAAAAAAAAAAGGAAATTAAAAAGGAAAAATGAAAAAAAAGGAAAAAAGAAATTAAAAAGGAAAAAGAAAAAAATGAAAAAAAGAAATTAAAAAGGAAAAAGAAAAAAGAAAAAAAAAGAAACTAAAATGGAAAAAGGAAAAAAAAAAAATAAAAAAAAATGAAATTAAAAAGGAAAAAAAACAAATAAATAACTGAGGGGTATATTGGACATTTCACCCAAGGCTAATTCCTAATTTCCCGCGGAAAGGACCTATTAGACGGAAATTGAGACCTCAGGGACTTTTCAGATTAAATTGGAATGTCAGGAACTGAAACGATGAGAGAGGCATAGTACAGGGACTAAACAGACTTTAGCCCAAAAAAAATTTATATACATATAATGCTACACTTGCATATGCCGCGTCCGTAAAAATAAGCCTCTCACACATAATGATACACTTGTATACGTCTGGCCGCTCATAAACACAGAAAAGTTAAAGAGTACGGAGCAAAATAAAAAAAATTAACCCTTATACTCTCATTTAATTGTGTGGTTATCAGAACTAGATCAAAACTTTTTAATGAGTTTCCTCACCTAGACTATCTAGTAGAATGTTTTTCAAGGTAGCATTTCAACAGCCTAATTATTGATTTTTTGCTAATATGGGGATAAGTGCTATCCTACAGGAGATGCGGTAATTAAATAAAAGGGAAAAAATTGTAGGTCTAGCATCAAAAGTAGCAGACCATAAGCCACCCTTAACTAACTTCATATGGGTCACCTCTTTAGGAGCATGAGGAGCCATGTATGCAAACTTCAAAGAAAAGGAAGAGAGACTAGGCCTAAAATTCGCAAGCCTAACATCTCACTTAGCTGGCCAAAGGACAACCCTAAGCGCAAACTTGAACTCGAGTCCAGGCCCAGACTCGACCCACACTACAAATCCCAATCAACAGCCATGGAAACTCAATCAGAGTAGAACCGTCGCAACTTGACGAAACTAGCAAGCCACAAAGATGATGCAGCTCACCTCGTCGTTGGAAGAAACTTGGAGAACCACTTACCCAGACCTCTAGTCTCAAATACGACCCCAACAATAGACCCAACCCTCATACTAGGTCCAGATTCGTGCTCAGGATTAAGATTAAAATTATCCATCCGAGAGGCATCACCATCCTGCAAATGTAGTGAGGAAGGGAGATCCAGCCAAAATTGAAACACATCCACCACAAGGAAAGCAAAAGAGAAAGGTTGGAGAGAAGACTCCTTACAGTAGAGAGATTGAGGTTGAGATGCCTCTTCATCGACACCGATGTAAAAGCAGAAGGAAAGCTAAGAAATTCAACCACCACTACTTCAAGGGTGCATTATGGTGGCCAGGGTCAAAACCCAAGCAACCACCACGCTATGTCACGGCCACCAGATGAAAACAGTATGTTGGAGAAGTAAAAGACCTAGTGTGGCAGAAATTAAAAAAAAAATTTCATATTAGTTACTGTTTCAGGGAATCGAGATTTGGGAGAGAATTTGCTGTACTTTCATTAATAATAGGGGCCTCTTTATATAGAGGATTACAAGCATAGAATCAGAGTTGTACATGGAAACATAATCGTACAATGAATGGATATCTACTAAGATATCTTTGAGATTATCTCTAAGATTAACCCTATTACAACTTGAGCAAGTAACCTAGAGTTTGGGCCAGTATTTTGGATTTACTTGAACACTCCCCCTTGTGTCGCCTAAACATGGTGCTCCTCTCGTTGCCTCATTAAAAACTTGCCAAGTAACAAAAACCCTGTAAGACAAAAATAACCTCGGTCGAAGGGGAAAAAGAGCACAACACACCCTTCACGTTTCATGACCAAACATGTAGACATCTCCCCCTGATGTCTGCGTCTCCCCCGGATGACTACGATCATGGGAGTTCGGATAACTTCCGCAAACCAATGCTTGCAACATGTTTCTCGAACGTGGATTTAGGCAATGATTAGTAAACAAGTCTGCCACATTATCCTCAGATCAAACCTGGTTCACTTTGATCTTGAGGAGCTTCTGTTGTTGCTGATTGTAGAAGAATATGGGCGATATGTGCTTGGTATTGTCGCGGTGTCGCCTTTGATGTAGCCTTGTTTCATTTGCTCTATGTAAGCAGCATTATCCTCATAAATGCTGGTAGACTCATTTGTGGTAGATTTCAAACCACAATTGCTTCGAACATGCGTAATTATGGATCTAAGCCATAAACATTTACGAACCGCTTTGTGAAGAGTAATAATCTCTGCATGATTCGAAGAGGTAGCGACAAGGGTCTACTTTGTAGACCTCCAAGATATCATGGTCTTACCCATGGTGAACACATAACCAGTTTGGGAACGACCTTTGTGTGGTTCAGAGAGGTACCCAGCATAAGCAAAACCTTTCAAAACACATATGTCATTTTGGGATGGGGAGGGGAAACGCATACCACTGTTCGTGGCGTTTCTGACATGTGATGGGTCCGAATCCATCGTCCCTCTGTAGGGATAGAACAAGCCCATATCAATCATACCACTTAGGTATCGAAAGAAATCTTTAACACCAGTCCAATGGCGTCGTGTTGGCGCAGGGCTATATCTAGCTAATATGTTCACGACCAAAGAGATGTCCGGCCTTATGCATTGAGCTAAGTACAATAATGTGCCTATTGCACTTAAGTAAGGCACTTCTGCCTATAGCACATCTTTGTCGTCATCTTTTGGATGGAATGGATCCTTCTTTGGATCAAGACTACAGACGACCATTGGGGTGCTTGAAGGCTTAACTTTGTCAGTATTGAAACGCCTAAGCATCTTTTAGGTATAAACTGATTGATGAATCAGGATACCATCTTCACGGTGCTCAAGTTCCAAACCAAGACAAAACCGTGTTCTCCCAAGCTCCTTCTTCTCAAAATCGGATTTCAAGTGTTCAGCGATTTCCCTTAACTCTTTAAGGGTGCCAATTATGTTCATGTCATCAACATAAACCGCTACTATTGCAAATCCGAAACTTGTTCTTTTTATGAACACACATGGGCATAGTTCATTGTTAATATATCTCTTCCCAATCAAGTAGTCACTTAGACGGTTATACCACATCCGTCCGGATTGCTTCAATCCATATAGTGAGCGTTTCAACCTTATTGCAAACGCGCTCTGTAGCCACTTGACTTGGGTAACTGAAGTTCATCTGGGTCCTTCATGTATATCTCTGTATCTAGATCCCCATATAGATACACAGTAACCATATTCATGAGCTGCATGTTTAGTTTTTCAGAAACTACCAAACTGAGAAGGTAGCGGAACGTAATGACATCCATTATGGAAGAATAGGTCTCCTCGTGACTATTCTAGGGTGTTGTGAGAAGCTTTGCACCACAAAGCGAGCTTTGTACCTTACAATCTCTTTTCTCTCATTACGCTTTCTAACGAATACCCATTTATGACCAACTGGTTTGGTGTTGGGCGGTGTTGGCACAACTGGCCCAAATACCTTTCTCTTTGCTAGAGAATCAAGTTCTGCCTGGATCGCTTCTTTCCATTTTGGCCAATCAACAGAGCGTGGTTCAATGTCATCAATCTCAATAATCTCAGACGCTACTGAATATGCGAATACATCATCCATGATGATGGAGCTTCTTTCCCACGTCCCATGTACACTAGTGTAATTTACAGAGATCTCTACGTTCTCAGGGATAGGTTCTAACATTGATGCATCCCTCAAAGATGTCTCTTGGACATAACCATAATCCGGAACATTTTCATGGGAAGGATTTTGAGTATCGATGATTAAAGGATTTGTTTGTGCCTCATTCGCTCTCTTTCTAGGGTGAGTATCCTTCGAACCAACCAGTCTACCGCGCTTCCTCGCGGGACTTGCGGCCATAGATGCCACATCAATGCCAATATGGGCAGTGGCTCCATCTCCTGGTATCTCAGGAGCGGTGTTACGTTCAGTATTTGGGACGTCAATCCTTACAGGCACATTTGCAGTAGGTATACGTGATCTCGTCACTTTAGCATTATCAGAAAATGCATCAGGCAGAGTATCTGCTATGCTCTAAAGCTCGATAATTCTTCGTACTTCAAGTTCGGACTGTGCGGTATTGGGATCGAGATGAGACATAGTGGGGACAGACCACGACAATTTCTGTCGTTCCTGCTGACCATATGTGTTCTTATCTCCCCTTAACGATGGAAAGTCTGTCTCATCAAAGTGACAATCCGCAAATCTTGCGGTAAAGAGATCGCCTGTCGAGGGTTCCAGGTAGCAGACGATAGTTGGAGCCTCATATCCAACATATATACCCATTCATCTTTGTGGACCCATCTTAGTACGCTGTGGCGGCTTAATAGGCACATAAATGGCACACCCAAATATGCTAAGTGCGAGATATCAGGCTCGTACCCAGTCACTAGTTGTAACGCAAAATAAGGTTGGGTACAGTGGGTCGTAGACGAATTAGTGTGGCTGCCTGCAGTTTTGTATATCCCAAAGCGGAAACAGGGAGATTGGTGCGCATAACTAATGTCCGAGCTATCATTTGTAGTCGCTTAATGGCGGCTTCTGTGAGACTATTTTGGGTATGAACATGAGGAGTTGGATGCTCTACATCAATCCCAAGCGACATGCAATAGTCATCGAACGTTTTCGATGTAAACTCCCCAGCATTATCGATCAAGTCGAATTGTAGTGACATAAAGTCCACTAGATTGACACAGAAGCTTCTCTAAGATGCGTTTTGGTTTGCAATCATTAGAGGTAATGCAAAGGAACTCTTTCCTGTTCTCTATATGTGTTTCCGCATGGAATCCGTTGGCTCTGATACCTTTAAAGCTCAATAAGGTTCCATTTGCCTTAGGAGCTGTTAATGTCTAAGATTCAGCGGTGGCTAAACCTTGGTTAACGCTGGTCTGGCGAGCGGACCGCCACTTGTGAGGTAATCGATACTTCCGCTACCTGTCACGTAAAATACAAAGGGCGTCAAAGGGAGACCGCGCTGGGCGGTCTTCTCTTCTCCGATGCCTAAGTTAGTCAATGTATTTATGTTGACAGAATAACAGTAGGTAAGTAGTAAATGTATAATTAATGAGGAGAGAGGAGAGAACCTTTTATAGGTGGGGAAGAGGCTAACCTCTTCCATGTTTTCGATGTGGGACTAACATGCCTCAGTTCCCAGCTTCTGGAGCTTCTGATGCTATCTTGGCGCGGCGCGTCGGCGGTGGTCTGAGGGTGAGCCAGGGCTCAGGCGATAGCCTATCTGGCGGTGTTTCCATAGGTCACACCCTTGATGGTCGTTGGTACCACTGGCGGTAGCATGAGCGTGGCTCATTATAGCTAATTATGCTTGGCAAATGCTTATGTAAGTACAGAAGCGTAGAGAGCTTCTGCAACATTAATCAAGGTGCCATTTGGCAAGAAGAATTAGGCCATTCCATGTCCTTGAACTAATCCTGATGGCCCAACCATCGTAGTCACAGAGGAATATGTAGGCAACATCTCTAAGAATAATTACCTATGGCGGAGAATGGTGTGTGTAGTGGCACTATCTGCAAGACATTGCAGTTCTCCAGAATCCATTCCTAAAAGAAAAAGCTCATAATTAAAAAGGAGTCATAATGAAAGAAATTCGACTTTTATTAATAAGCCAATGGAATTACATGATTGTCTCTTTAACCAAAGAAAATCTAATCCAATGAACTAGCTAATGCAAAACAATGGTAGTTGTCCAACTTCTTTCGGTAACTCCAAAATAAATGTGACCAAGTGAGTAGGGAGATGTCGGTGGAGCAAGGCTCGCTTAAGTAGCACTTATCTCAAAACCTTCCTAGACATCACACTTACTTTGGATGAGCCTAGTTTGAAGAAAGACTAAACCATTGGAATTTATTGCAAAAATAATATGGCAATTGCCTACATCTCTTGGAAAATATAAAAGACTTAAACAAAATCGCCAGTCTCTTGATCTTGGCCTTTGAAGTCTTCCACCCTCAAATCGAGATCTCCATCTTGATCTTCTTGCTCCATGTAATTTTCTTCCCTTGCTTCACGATACATCTTGTACGCGTTTGCAACATTCTGGGATGCTTTACAAGCTTTGGCCCAATGTCCGGACGCTCCACACCGAAGACAAGCATCTTTATGGTCAGGCTCCCTTGATCGAGGTGCTTTAGGGGTGCGTTGGGGATGGCTATTCTCCTTGGTGGCGCCACCACCATAGCTGGAGGCTCTGCCTCCCTTTCTCCTCACACGTTGACCTCCACGGTTCCATGCACTTCTATCTTGGTGGTTTTCTTCCTCTTTGGTGTGAGAATATAGACCAGAACGTCCAGAATTATCCCTTTCCTTAGGGTTTCACTCCTTGTGCCCTCCCTTAGGGGGGCGACTATAATTAGACTCAAGAATAGATTTGGTTCCCACGTGTCTAGAGTTATAGTTGTTCACAAGTATGTTGTCATGCTTTTCACCTACGTTCATGGCTCCAATAAGCTCATGAAACCTTGTGATGCGTCCAGCATTGACATCAATCCAATAATTCTTAGCAATCATCAATGCAGAGACGAGGAAGGTAGAGAAAGTCTTCTCGATCAACATCGTATCAGTGATGTTCTTTCCACAGAACTCCATCAAAGACTTGATACGAAGGGCTTCCGAGTTGTAGTCAAGTACAGACTTGAAATCACAGAAGTGGAGGCTATGCTATCTCACTTCTAAATGAGGAAGCAGGGTGTCACGAACGCTGCCAAATCGCTCTTCGAGTTCTACCCATAGATTTCTAGGGTCCTCTTCATTAAGGTACTCATTTTGGTGCGAGTCATTCATGTGACGTGTCATGAGAATAATGGCCTTAGCTTGGTTGGCCTCCAAAGTAGCTCCATTCGCTTCCAAAGCGGCAGCTTGTTGTGGAGTAAGCACGTTCTGACTTGGCTCTAGAATCGTACTCAAAATCCCTTCAGCCTTAAGATGCTAGCGCACATCACGAACCCATTTGTGATATCTTGCGCCTATTGTCTCCAGTGGAGCAAAGTTCAACTCGTTCAGGTTACTCATCCTGAAAAACAACAAGAAAAGAGGGTTAGTTTCGGAGCGAAAAAGGCTACCACGAAAACAATAAAAATTTCTGAGTGTAATCACTTCCAAGCTAGAGATTAGGAATTTCTGAGCGTAATCGCTCCCAAGAAATCCGATTCCAAGAGGTATTGGATTAGATCGAAACAATGATGTTTGTGGTCGATCGTTTCTTCTCAACAAACTCTAAGTTTGGAGGACTCTACAAGCTCCAAGCTTGGAGTGAGCACGAACACCCACAGTTCGGCTTTTGGTCTCCCCTATGAAGAAGAAAGGGGGGTAGAAGAAGGGAGGTTACAAGTCCCCGAGAAAAAGAATAAAAAATTCAAAAAAGGGAACTTTTACTACAAATTACCTTGAAATAGGTCGCCAGAAAAATTGGCTTGAAAAAGTCGCCGATTGCCGGAAAAATCACTGGTGGCTGGAGCTTGGCCGGAAGCGAGGCTAACAGTGTAGGCAGGGGCTGTGCAGGGGTGCAGGCCCGCTGGTGCTTGGCTGCACAGGCGTGTGGGTGGGCTTGCGGGGCTGGCGTGCAAGCTGTAGGCAGGCTCTCATCAGATGCTCGGCTGAGGCTCCGCAGGTCTCGGCAGGGGTAGGCGAGGCTAACGCTGCCAGTTCAGGGACTTCCGATGGTGGGTTCAAGGTTATTCCTGCCAGTTCTGGTGGTTCCGCCGCCAATTTTGGGCTTTTGGGATCGAAGGGTTCAATATGTGTGATGGTGGTTACTAGGGTTTGAAGGCTACGATTTTAGGGTTTTTAGGGTTAGGGCTTCGTACTGATAATGTGTTTCAGGGAATCGAGATGTGGGAGAGAATTTGATGTACTTTCATTGATAATAGGGGCCTCTTTATATAGAGGATTACAAGCATAGAATCAGAGTTGTATATGGAAACATAATCATACAATGAATGGATATCTATGAAGATATCTCTGAGATTATCTCTAAGATTAACCCTATTACAACTTAAGCAAGTAACCTACATATTTCGGATTTACTTGAACAGTAAGTTTAGGAGGGATAAATCTTGTATTTTTAAATGTTTCTAAAAAATCCATGTTTTGGCTATATATATTGGAGGTTCCAAGGGATAAATATTTAAGGGATGATGAGGGACAAGTGAATCTACGGTTGAAAATAAAAGCATAGTTTCAAATTAGAGAAAATTACACATAAGTGTCATTTTGAAACTTTAATTAGCCATAAGGCCAACTAGTTTATCTTGTACACATAAGGCCACTTGGGGTGTGTGTGTTTGGTGGGGTGGTAAGGCTTTGGTCTCATATATAAGAGGTCAGGAGTTCGAGCCCCATCAAGGGTGGGAATGGGGTGGGGTTTAAAAAAAAAAAATAAAAAAAAAAAAAATAAGGCCACTTGCATTGTCAAATTTCTTTATCTCTGATGATTTTACCTCTATATCTAAGGGCTAGTTTTGGATTGCTGTGACTTTAAAAAAAAACTGTTGCTGCTGTGTTGTGAGAATAATCAGCTGTGAATTAAAACAGTTTCATGTTTGGTAAATAATATTTTTAAAAGTACTGTCAGTACATAAAATAACTTCAGAGCGTGTTTTGATCCGCATCAGCTTCTAAAAGCAACCTCTGGGCTGCTTCTAAAATTTGCTGCCAGTGACCTATAACTTTCAATTAAAGCTGCTTTTTATTTATTTACCAAACACAATAAAATCTAAAATTTTAAACAAAAGCTGATTTGTTTAAAAGCAAAGCAATCCCAAACGGGGTCTAAGAAAACTAACTGCTTAATATTAGATTAATCATTTTCCTCTCCTCTCTAAGATTAGTCTCTCTCTCTCTCTCTCTCTCTCTCTCGCCGGGGAAATGCTCCTCCTTTTCACCATCACGGCGGCGAGTGGAACTGGATCAGTTTGGACAACTGGAACTGGAATTGAATCTCCGACGCATGACGCTATTTCGTGACTAGATCTCCAGCACACGACGCCTATTTGAACTGGATCTCCGACTCTCTCCTTTTCCTCTCATCTCCACTAACCACATCTCCATTTCAGGCTACTCAACGACTCCCTCCTTCCACGGTTCCATCCTCCAAGTCTAGCTCCAAATCGAATAATTGTCGATCAACGCCGCGCTCTCCAAGTTCTTGTCCGATGTTCTCCCTCAGAACCTCACCATTGACGTTGCAGAGTTCGACGCTGCCATTTCAGACACGAATCAAAGCTACTCCAGAAGCAGTGCGCTTCATGTTTTAAAGGTAATTCACTGTATCAGAGTAGAGATTTGGCTTATTGGATTAGAAATCAGGTAATTGTTCATAGTGGCTTCAATTGTGGATATGAGTTTTGGATGAAAGATTATAGGACTGTTTATGCTTCTTCTTTTTTTCTTTTTCTTTTTCCCTTCTGATTCTTAAAGAATTTGATATCTAGCATATCATGTACCAGTAATTATCAAAATCGTAATTTCAATCTAGAGCTGTCATGAATTTCTCAAGTATACATTCTAGGAATATCTATCCATGGTTTTCAATCTGACCTTTGATGGAAGATTATGAATTATGAAACTAAACTCATATGCTAAGTAGTTGTGTTAATTACCTCTCTAAGTACTCCAAAAGTACTTGTTATCTAGTTGTGGAATTGTCGTGTGTTGAATAATTTAGATCTTATTTTGGTTTGTGGTGACCTGCGGCAAGAAGTCGATGTTCTTAAAAAAAGAAGGGACTGGAGAAACAGATAATTGCCGGTTTAGAGTCTTCGGTGACTGAATTTCAAAAAATATGAGAATGACATTTCCAGATTTTAATAGCCTTACCTCATTTTTGTTTTGGTCTGAAGAGTCTATCTGATAGTACTGTTGAAGGAGTATAGTGGCAGAAGAGATGGGTAATGCACTCGAATGTGAAGTACTTTAGTTTGAAACACAAGAACTGGATGTATTCTTGTAAGCTTAATTTCTACTAATGAAGTTGGTAAACTCCAATTTTATTTGTTTATTCATTTAGGACTAATTGGAGTTATGTTTGGCTAAGATGTGTTTGACATTGTAATTTTATAGTCGTTTTGATGAAGTAGCTTTTGTATTGCTTGAAAATGGCTTTCTCTGTCATTGGGAGTAGCTTTGTTTGTCTGTGGTGTTTGAGCCCAAAAGTAATTTTGGCAAGATCCTTTAGTGGATTTAGCACAGCGGGCCGATACATGCGGCCCAAAAATAAGCCTACTCGGGTTTGGGTTACAGCTTCACCCATTCCATGATCCATGAGGAAAACGAAACCTTATTGGAGTCTGGTAGCGGGGATTGAATAGGAAACTTCAATCAATATCCCTTCTATGACAAGGAACAGTCAAAACCCTAGGTATATATACCAGGTTTCAAGGACGAATGAAAGACCTCTCTCAAATCAATCAATCCTAGCGATTACAAAGCCTCCCCGGAGCAAACCTTCAACCTCGTTGAAACCCGGTGACCGCCCGCCAGTCCCAGTCTCTCCAAGAGCCGACTGTCAGCATCACCAGATCAACCCGGCGACCGTACTTCCAGTCCTAGTCTCCCCAGGAGCCGATTGCGAGCGCAACCGCCACCGTTACTACCAGCAAAGCAAGGGTAACGCCCTCGCAACCCAGCGAAGCTAAAGTCACGCTTTAGCGCAACCCGTGCTTTCTCCAAACTTCCCAGTGATTGCTCTGCTTAGTCTGCAATACTAAGTATCGATTCGGTGACGCGAAGAGATCACACCCAAAGTCCTTATCCGTAAGGCAGAAAGTCCTTTCTCGGAAGGCTGGAGAAGAACCTTGTGGCGAGGTTGGTGCTCTCCTCGTCCACAAACGCTTGAAGAAGAAGTCAGGTCAAGGGATTACCCCGACGACTGCACCCCACGGTGCTGGCACGCCTGCGCACACGCTCAAAAGAGACAGTTTGCAAGCCAACTGGTTTTTGCACCAAACATGTGGGAATAGCTTTTTCAATCTTTTAGAGCTCCGCTTTTGTTATGCTTGGTAGTAGCTTTCTCAAGTAGAGTTTTGGTAGATGCAGCTGCTTTGCTTGAGCAAGTAGATTGGTCATATTCATTTAGGAATAATGCCGCAGAGATTTGGGAATGATGTGTTTAGATGATTGGCATTTTATTTGTTTATTCATTTAGGTCTAATTGGAGTTGTGTTTGGCTGAAATATGTTTTGATTCAAGCATTTGACATTGTAAATTTATAGTTGTTTCGATGGAGTAGCTTCTGTACTGGTTAATAATAGTTTTCTTAATAATTGGGAGTAGCTTTATTCATATCTTGGAATAGCTTTTTTAGTCTCTTAGGTTAAGCTTTTGTTGGCTTGGTAGTAGCTTTCTCAGTTGTTGGGAATAGCTTTGTCAGTGTCTGGAAGTAGTTTTTTCAAGCTCTAAGAGTAGTTTTTTTTTTGCTTGGTATTAGTTTTCTCAATCGTTGGAGTAGCTTTGTAAGTCTTTGGGAATAGCTTTTTCAGTATCTGGAAGTAGCTTTTGTTATGCTTGGCAGAAGATTTCTCAGTCGTTGGGAGTTGTTTTTGCTTTGCTTGGTAGTGCCATTTTTAAGTCCTTGAGAGTAGCTTTTATATTTTGACAGTATTTTTTGAGATCTTGGCAATTCTTTTTTGTTGTCTAAAGCTTTTCTCATTTTTCTTTCTTGCAGTTTTGAAATACTCCAAAGGCTCATACGTGATGCAGGAGGTAAAAATGACAAAAGGAGAAAGCAAATGGAGACAAAAGAAAATGCTAGATAAGGAATGCAGTATGAAGTAGCTAGTAGTGTTAGTGAGAGTAGATTTTGGTATTGGTGATAGATTGAAGATAACTTTCAATTGATGGATATTGGTTATATTTGCAATGAAATGGTTTATGTAATCTGAATGTAGTTTACATTCATAATTGATGTACGTAACTTTTTATTGTTGGTGAATAACTATAGTACTAAAGAATAGTGAGTGAACTTTAAATGAATCTGTAAAGCTATAATTGTTTTGATATTTTAGAGTAGCTTTGAATTTGTGGAATATGTTTCTCAATCGTTGGGAGTAGCTTTGTTAGTCTCTGGGAATAGTTTTCTCAGTCTCTGTGATTAGTTTTTGGTTTTGGTGAGAGTAGCTTGGTGTTGATGAGAGTAGCTTTCTAGTGTTGATGAGAGTAGCGTTTTGTGTTGGTGAGAGTACCTTTTGTTGTTGGTGAGAGTAACTTTTGGTGCTGTTAACACCAGCTTTTGTTACCTCGCTAGAGACCTTACCAGAGTAGCTTTGTTGTTGGTGAGAATAGCTTTTGGTATTGATTACAGTAGCTTTTGTTACTTCGCCGGAAGCCGTTGTAAATCTCACCCGAGTAGCTTTTGTTGTTAGTGATAGTAGATTTTGTTTATCGCCAGAAATTGCCGAAAATTTCGCCGAAGTTTGCCGGATATCTCGCCCAAAATCGCCGGAGACCTCGCCTAAGAGAAGAGAGAGAATGATTGTTGACTTTTACTCTAGTGGCATTTATGTAAATATGTAGGTTTTCATATACAAAATTTAACACAATTTTTATTCTATTGGCCTTATGAGGGAAAAAAATAATTGGTGGCCCTACAGCTAATAAAACATTCAAAAATGTCCTTATATGTGATTGGTCCTTTAAATTATTATAATTTCAGTTTTTAAATTCAATACGTGCATGTGGTTGAGATACATTTTTCCATAAATCCTTTTATTTTGGTACAAAAAATGGTGGCCGAGTGAGCTACCACTCCAGGGCCGGGAGCAATTTGGGTATGGCCCCATCCCCAAGAGATGTTTTTCACAAGCTGGGGTTCGAATCAGAGACCTTCTATTACCAGAAGAAGCCCTACAGCGTCCGCCCCACTTGCAGTCTAGCATGCTTCCACAGTTCCACTAGACCAATCCATTGGATTTTTTCAATAAATCCTTTCAAACTGTCTCTTAAGTGAGCAAAACTGTATATATTGATTACTAACCCGAAAACCAAAAAAGTGGGAGAGCCCTTAGTTTTTTTCATTGACTATTTAGATTAAATCCCAGGTCAGCCAAAACAAGGATAGATCCAAATTCTTTTGAGGATATTTCAACAAACTTAGTCTACATCGAATATCTTCCTTGCCTTTTGTTTTTAATTCTCGCTCCATTTCTATACGGGAATTGATCATTGCTAAACAAGGACCCCTAATCCATTTCTACTCTATCTGGAACACTAATCGAGTTAGAGTACTTGTGTGTTTACTATTGTGGTAGAGTAATTGTAAGCTTTTGTTTGGACTTGCATATAACACAGAATGTCATCAAGCACATGCATTTAAAGTTTACTTAAGAACAAGAATTAAAGTTTGTACATTGACTACTATCCGGATCATATTACAATTAGGAAAGTGAATAAATATTGTAATATGTGGAAATCTAATTAAGATGTGAAGTAATATTCACATGAGTATAATATCTGGTAATGTTTGCAGATTAGAGACTAACCATATGCAATTAGGATTCCTCAATGGGTAAGGATCCTTAAACATTATCTCCTATAACTAACATGGTCCCTGCCTTCACAATACACACAAGCAATATACCATCCCCATTATAGAGAGTATTGGAGAAGGGCAGAAGATCAAGTTATCGACATTGACACAATGACATCTTTTTCATCAAGTATTCCGGAATCATTAGCCTCTGTTTGATATATCTGTGTTTGTGTTCTTATGGTGATATGCTATGTCTAAAGGATTATTCCACATTTGGTATCAGAGCCCTAGCATGTTTGCCTAGGAACCAACCAAAGTAATTTTTAAGCATGCCAAAAGTTTTTGTCAAGAAACAAAGAAAAGAAAAAAAAAAAAAAAAAAAAGGGAGGAAAGATTTTTTGTGTCGGGCCTGTAAAGAATTAAATAAATAATCCGGAAGCCCACCATTAACCTTAAACCCGAAATCTCAGCCTTAATCAAGAACAACGGCAAAAGATAGCTTTTTCTCGACCGTTGACAACAAAAGAAGGAGGGGCTGAGGAATTCCTTTCCTCTGAAAGTTTTTCAATTCAAAACCTGATTGTTCCTTGCTTGATTAATAAATGCGATGTCGAATTTTGTCTGCCATAACCTTGATTACAGGTTGCTGTGCTTAAGGTACGCAAACTAAACTCTAGATTTTAATTTGATAATTTCTGTAAATTTATGGGATTGTGTTTCTGTTGTTGGTTATAATGATACGTTGTTGTGATTGGATTGATGGGCTGTTTCTTAATTGCTGCTTTAAATATAATCACGGATAGAAGCTTAGGATTGCAGGAACCTTAGAATCCTATGAAAACTTATTTTTTCCAACAACTGAAGTTCTTATCCCTTAAAGGATTCGTGCAGATACATATGTTTTTATTCATATGAGCCAAAATTTTTGTCAAAACATCTTTCTAAAATCAAGTTTTCCGCTGCAATACAGTTTTTCAAAATCAATTTTATACTTGTATGAACAAAACAGTGAAACATTCTTGATCCAATTGAGAAGTTTTGATAAAATTTTCAGCCAAAGCAGTTAGTTTTGTTAAGATTTCTCAAAAACTACAGATATAAGGATCAAGGTTGCAGGGATGTACAAAGCTATTAGATGTTCTTCCAAAGAAGGTTCTAAAATTCTTAATAGATGTTGTACATAACTGGCACATTGTAGAAACTTTAAAGCACATAAGGAAAGAATAATTTCTTTAGGCCAAAGCTAGGAAGTTATTCATGAAATTGGTGTTTTAAGACCTCTGGTGGTGTGGTAAAGAACATAAGGGTTAGTTGTGCTTCTTGCTCAAATGTGTTGTGCAGCTAACAAAATTTACAGAATGGGGTTGCTATAAAGATTGATTGCTTGTATGATTGTTTTCCATGCTTCTATGTTAGACATATGTATGTAAAATCTAAAGAAACATTCATAATTATTAGGCTAAAATAGCTACTTATGTTAGTTTATTTATTTTTCAGCCATCAACCCTACTACCATGAATCTCACCATTGAGACCTTGACTGGAAATAATTTTAAGAAGTGGAAGAATGACCTAGAAATTTATCTTGGTGTGTGGGATTTAGACTTAGCTCTCAGAGAACCCAGACCAGTTATTGTGACCACCAGTACTAGAGCTGAAAAAGACAAAGCAGAAAAATGGGACAGAGATAATAGATTGAGCTTAAAAATTATGCAGAAAGCTATGACAGAAACAACAAGGGGAGGGATTCCAGTGTGTAATACAGCTACAGAGTATCTTGAGGCTATAGAGGAGAAATATAAAGAGAGTGATAAAGCCAAAATAGCAAACCATTTGAATTCTCTAATGACCTTGAAATTTGATGGAGTTAGTAGTGTTAGGGAGCACTGCTTGAAGATGATAGATGTAGCCAACAAACTGAAAGCATTAGAGTCCCCTATAGCTGATCCTATGCACTACAAGAAATGTGGGCTAATACAACGAAGTGATCTGCAAGGACTTGAAAATTCGTTGCATTTGGTTAGGTTATACAAAGAATAGTACAAGTCTTTGCTTTTCGTTGGAAGGATATGCAAGGAATAGATAAAGTTTTTGCATTTGAGTAACCAAAATAAGAAAAAGTGTAAATTCGTTGTATAAACTTTTCATTTCCTTGCATTAATCGGGCGGGATCTTTGGCGCTCAGACTATTTGCTCTTTTCTTTTCTTTTGTTTTCCCTTTTCTTTCTTTCTCTATCTTTTACTTCCTCATCTCTCCTCCAAGTCACACTCACTCTCAGAAACCAGATCGAAAAACACACCAAACACCAACAACCAAATCTGAATCGGACCCTCACATCCTGCTTCATTTCCTTTGAAATCCAATCTAGGCCCAAAATCCGTAATACCCAAATCAAAAGCCCTAACACCTCAGCCCCAGTTACCTCCTCCAATCTCACATGCTCTCTCGACTTCTTGCTTAGCAATCAGTTTCTTGTCGCCCTCGATTTCTGCTTAGCAATCGATTCTTGTCGCTCGTTTGGTATTTTTTTGCATTTTGGTTTACGTTTGCAGTCTATTTTCGGTAAATTGGAGTTAATTTTGGTTAATACTTTGGTTGTGATTCTGTCAAGAAATTGAATGGGTAGCAGGCTCAGATCAAATTTGTAGGTTGCAGAGGTCTTCGCCATTGAAGCTCCCTCTCCTCCATCTCTATCACCTTCCCATTTCAGGTTTCATTCATCTCATGCTTCTATTTCTCGAATCTTTTCTTTTTTTAATTGGTAAACAAAAAAAAAACTGTTCTGGTTGCAGTCAACAGCGCCACTTCTATCTCGCCGTCGACAGACTCCAGTTCAAGATGGTATCTTTATCTCTCTTCGATCTCCTTTATTATATATATACTTTTCAGTCGGAGACGTTGACATTATGGTTAACTGAATCTGTGAATTGAATTGAGCAGGAGACATTTATGGACCTGTTGGGCGTGGCGGGAAGGCGTCCTTGTCTTCCAATGGTGGTCTGCTACAGCTCACGTGACGAGCTCGACGCCGTTAGCTCCACCGTCGCAACCGTCCCCTATATCTCTTTAGCCCCTCTGGTAATTTGACACTAGAATGCCCGTTATAACATATTTACATATCTATTTCAATGTGTATATATGATAAGTTCACTAAGTTGTGAAGCTTTGTTGCTTGATTGTTTTTGGAGTGGATAGGTTGTCTCTAACTTGTTTATTTTGATTGTTTTCTCAAAACCAAAAACCCTAAAATCATTTTCTTGTTTATTTCTTTAGTTTCTGTTTTCGCAGGTTTCTGTCCTCTGTTTTCTTTTAATTAATTAGCATAGCAAATGATCTCCAAAATCCCTAAAAATTTACCAGTATCCAGTTTAGTGTGTTCGCTTTGTGTCTATCAAATTTCATTGAAACCGGAGTAGTTTAGGTTAGGTTTTTATTTTCGTTTTGGTTTATGGTCAGAGTCATAGTTAATCTGCTTTGTGTTTATTAGTTTAGTTGTTATTCCATCTTCTGTGGATAATGACCCCTGCTTCCCTATCTACAAGCAACTTATTAATTGTTTGCAAGGTAAAGTTTGTGTGAGCTTTAAGTTTCACAAAAGAATGTACCTAATAGTTTGAAACCTCATATAAAAAAATTTATATAGTGTTTCTGAGATGTTACTTGTCCTTGATGTTTATCTTGAATTCAAATAAGCTTCAGGTCGTTTCTGTTTTGAGTATGAATTTGTAAGCATGTGTATGTTCCTGTTGTTGGATATACATGTTGTCTGCATTTATATGTTTGGCTTATAGGAGGCTATAGGGAATAGTTCCCCTCCGTTCAAACATATTGTGTTTCTTTTATATGTTATTTTTCAGTTTTTCTTTTTGGAAGCATGTGAGTATGCTAAACATGCTTGAATTGTCTGTACCATTTGGAGATGCGTGCTGGTAATATTTGATGATTGTGTTAAGTTTCAACCCAGGGTCAAAATTAGCAACAATTATTGGCTTAAATGTTCTGTAGATACATCATTTCGGTGTTTAGGTAAGCATTTTCTGGGGTGTAAATCTGCTTCTCAGCTGCATTTTTACTAATCAAGCATATAATTTGAGTGTTGGTCTTGCCTAGCATTATATTCTATTTGGTTTCTCTTTTTTTTTTTTTTTTCTGGATTCTTCTATTTTGAATGCGTTGTTGGTGAGTTGTGCTTCGAATTTGAAATTCTATGTGATTGATCAGGGTGCACCACTTTGCATTTAGGGCTAAATACTGGTTACTACCATGTGGTTTAGGTCCAAAATCAATTCAGTCCCTGGACTTCTAATTTTATCAAAAACACCCCTGCAGTTTCAATTTTGATCTAATAGGTCCAATTTGTTAGTCTTCCGATAATTGAGTCATTTAACTTGTTGACATGGCTCATATATGGCCTATGTTTTATGATGTGGTGTTGAGGTGGCATGCATAGTCAATTTAGGAGTGGGTCTCACTATTAAAAATCTATCAAATAAAAAGTTTTTCATCAAATAATCCAACTATAAGTTGAACCCATAGCAGAATATTAACGAATTGGACCTATTAAATCAAAATTGAAAGTACAGGGGTGTTTTTGATGAAATTAGAAGTCCAGGGACTGAATTGATTTTGGACCTAAACCACAGGGTAGTAACCAGTATTTAGCCCTTGCATTTACTATGCACAACGTGAGGCATGCAAATTCGGAGCATGCAACTACCAGTGACAACAGTACAGAGTCTCGTAGTTCAAGTTAAGCAAGGTCAAGGGTCTTTCCATTGTTCTTTTTTGATCAACTTTCTCCAACCAAAATATCGTTTTTCTTTTTGCAAGTCCTCCAACAGAGGCTTCATATCTCACTGGCTTAGCATACTCAGTTACATTCATCTCTGTGTTATATCATCTTTATATTGTCTTGTCCTGCGCCCATATTTCTTGCTCAGCAAAGAAACTGCTTATTCCAGCCTAAACTTAGTTGATCGACTTCTGTTCTGAAGTCTAATTGTTAAACTTGGAATGTGAAACATGTGCTTTTGTAATTCTCAATGAGGCTATGTGTTGGATGCCTATGTGTTGCATAATGTGAGAAAAATTGTGTGCAGTGAGCATGTGTTTTGTACTGCCAGCATCTCATTGTACATGGTAAAATGTGTAATACATAAATCATGACTAATGTAATGCATATAACAACTTCAGTCCTAAGACTCTAGAAGTTAATTATAGAGTATAAACGTCTGTTAATGTTTAAAGTTCAGCAGTAGCTAAATCTTTTATAACGCTGGTCCGGTGGGCGGACCGATGCTTGTGGTGTTCTCAAAGCTTCCGCTACCTGTCAAGTAAAATACAGAGGACGTCAGAGGGAGACCGCGTTGGGCGGTCTTCTCTTCTCCGATGCCTAAGTTAGTCAATGTATTTATGTTGACAAAGTAACAGTAGGTGAGTATTGAATGCGTGATTAATGAGGAGAGAAGAGAGAACCTTTTATAGGTGAAGAAGGAGCTGATCTTCTTCATGTTTTCGATGTGGGACTGATATGCTTCAGTCCCTAGCTTCTGGAGCTTTTGATGCTGTCTTGCCGCGGCGCGTGGCGGTGATCTGGGGGTACGCCGGGGCTCAGGCGGTAGCCTGCTTGGCTGTGTACCCGTAGGTCACTCCTTTGGCGGGAGTTGGTACCGCTGGCGGTAGCATGAGCGTGGCTCATTATAGCTAATTATGCTTGCAAATGCCTATGTAAGTACAAGTCCCCAGTCAAGGAGGGCAATCTTGGTTGGGGAGTTGCCTAGCGGTTCGAAGCGTTTCTTCCGCCAGTCTTGGCAAAGCATAATTAGCGTCAGTGCGTTGTCAACCATGGACTTACTGAACGAACGCTTTGTACCCTTTTGGGTGGGCCCCTGCTAGGCCCCACAGGGAGTCCCCCACTCCCCGGCTAAGATAGGCCTCCGTTTGGCCGGTGTATTGTTTGTTGCAGGGAGCTGCGCTGAGCAGAGGGTGTTGGGTAGCGAACCCAATCTTTGATACCCAAGTGGCGGGGGTCAACATGCCTGATCAGGGCCGTCGAAGACTGTGTTGATGCGTCCCCCTACCTGTCCCGGAGGACCATGTTTTGACTGCAACACCGCGTTGCGGTCGTTGTCAAAGTGAGGCGTTGCCTCGGGAATCGCCGTTGGCGGAAGTCCCTCCGCTGATGATAAGTGACCTACAATGTTGCGAGGACCCGCCGTTGGCGGTAGCCTGTTGGATGGCGTTACGGTTAGCGGTGCTGGCCTTAACTGCGAGGTATAGGGACAATTTCCGCCAGCGGAGTTTCGCTTAGCGGAGACTATCTCGCTTGCAAGATGGAAAGGGAGAAGTTCTGCTAGCGGAGTTTCGCTTAGCGGAGACTATCTCGCTTGCAAGATGGAAAGGGAGAAGTTCTGCTAGCGGAGTTGCGCTTAGCGGATACTATCTCGCTTGCAAGATGGAAAGGGAGAAGTTCCGTTAGCGGAGACTATCTCGCTTGCAAGATGGAAAGGGAGAAGTTCTGCTAGCGGAGTTGCGCTTAGCGGATACTATCTCGCTTGCAAGATGGAAAGGGAGAAGTTCCGTTAGCGGAGACTATCTCGCTTGCAAGATGGAAAGGGAGAAGTTCCACTAGCGGAGTTGCGCTTCGCGGAGACTACCTCGCTTGCAAGATGGAAAGGGAGAAGTTCCACTAGCTGAGTTGCGCTTAGCGGAGACTATCTCGCTTGCAAGATGGAAAAGGAGAAGTTCCACTAGCAGCGTTGCGCTTAGCGGAGACTCCGTCGATTGGTAGTCTTCCTCTTCATTGGTTACTTCGGGTAGACGCCTCTTGTGACTGCCCGACACGTGGTCGTCACCGATTGGGTTAGCGTGTGTGATAACGTCTCTTCAGCACGCCCGTCGCCTCCCTATTAATGCGAGTAATTATTGATTTTGTAACCGAGGCGACGCCTCGGTTAATCCGGAGAGTAAGTGCGTTTGTGGGACATGTGTACGGTTGTGGTGCGATGTCGTTTTTTAGCGGACGGCGTAGATTAGTTTGATGTTGACATAAAAGAGAGGGAAATCTGGAGGGTTTGACACTTTGTACTTTTTACCTAGTATCGTCGTCTTCAAGCTTCTCGTGTTCAGAGAAGAAGATTGCTGCGATTCCGTGAAGTTTATTGGTCTTTGAAGCACGAAGATCTCCTGCCGTGAAGATAAGCGCCCTCGATCGTATCAAGGCTTCCATCTTTGAGGTTGGTATTCTGAATCTCATCCCTGTTTTATTGGACTTCTGCGTGTTTGCTTCTGTCAGTTTCTGGGTTTTTGATTTGGGGTGCTCTGTCATTCTCCGGCGTGTTCTGAGGGTGTAAATCGAGTTTTGGGGGTGGGTTTTGGTGTTTGATAGTGAGTTGGGGTTTAGGGATTTGCTAGATGGTCGAATCTGGGTTGAGTGTATGGGTGCGTTTTGTTCTTGTTTTGGCATTTTCTGGGCAATTGTTCTTGATGTTCTTGGATGCAACTGGCATAGGGATTAGCTTAGATCCTGTGTGAACTGACTGGTTTGGGTTTTAGGGTTTGGGATGGCTAGCGTCGTAGAGATCTCGAGCAGTGAGGATTCCGGGTCTGACGTGTCGCTCAACGTGGCGGATAGGGTGTTTATTGACTCCTTGCGTGCGTCTGCCCCTGCAGGAACCTCACTGTCCGAACCGCTAGACATCGTGCCGCTACAGACCATACCTTGGGAAGTTGCCATGGGTCGTGCTAGTCGTCCTGAGAGTTCTAGGGCAAGAGAGGATGCCATCGCTCGCAAAAAGCGGGAGGAGAGGCTGGCGAGCAATAGCGCCACTAGCGGCTCCGCTGATGGGGTGAGAGAGGCTGGCGGGGAAGAGGTTGAGTCAGCGTGGGTTCTTAGCGACGGCACAGCGGTTGACGAGGCGGGAGGGCCGATGCCAGTGTCTGCCGTCAACCGTGTGAAGCGGGTGTTCCGTCTACCAGGTGTAGTGAAATTGCGACAACCGCTGAAGGATGAGAAGGCGTCGTTTCTGCCAGCGGGGCATGCCGCCGTGCACGAGGCGATCTTCCGGCAGGGAGTGACATTCCCGCTGCTGCCAAACCTCCAGATCTTGGTTTGTGAGTTTGGCCTCGCCGTTGGGCAAATTTGCCCTAACATGTGGCGGTTGCTAATGGCGCTCAACTCGCTATGGCGCCTGTCTGGCTGCGAGGGTCCAACTGTGGCGGAGGTGGTGCACTTCTACGAGTTGGTGTACGTGAAGCGCCAAGGATGCAGCGGACAAGTGAATCTGAGTCGCTGCCAGGGGGCACCCAAGCTAATCGAGAACTTGAAGGACTCCATGTCACCCTGGCGGGGCACCTTCTGTGTTGCCACCGCCGGATGGGAGTATCAAGCGGGGTTGAATGAGGGGGAGCTGACATTTAGGATTAAGTCGGAATTCCTTCCGTTGTAATGACTTTCGTTTTTTTTTTTTTTGTAGCGGGTCTGCGCTATAACCTGACGGGTGAAGAAGAGTGCCGCGTGGCAGAACCGCAACTTGTTGGATCTTCACCTACTGACCGGGTGGGAGCTGTTGGTCGATCAACAGTTGACACGAGCGCTCGGTAAGTACCTCCGCTGATGTGTGTTTTTAGTTCGTTGTTTTGTCGGGCTAACTCTTTTTTTTTTTGTATAGATTCTCCGTCGGGTTTCACGAAATGTTCCTGGCGGCGTCGAAACAGCCCCGGGTGGAGCGGCAGCTCAGGGAGGAGATCAAGGGTCTCCAGAGGGAGGTGGGGGAAGCCAAGGATAGGTTGGCGGATGTGGAGCGGCACCTGACCAAGGCAGACTGTGATGCTGCGGATGCCCGCGGCAAGCTGGCCGTTGCCGTTGAGCGGGACCTAGAGCAGAATGATCGCGTCTCCAAATTAGAGCAAGATATAGCCCTGTTGCAGGATCGGGTGGCGGCCAAGGACAAAAAGGTTGAGATCCTCCAGCGGGAATCTGCCGCTTGATCCACTGAGGTGAAGAGGCTGCTCGTCTGGGAGCTGAGGGAGATCGTGCGGCGGCCGCCGCAGTGGAGGCTTTCAAGCAGTCGGCGGAGTATAAGAAAGCGCTGACAGAGGCAGCGAAGGCCGGTGCCGTCGCCAACGTGGAATTGCTGAATAAAAAGGGCGCCATCGACTGGGTGAAGGCGTCCCAGCCCGTTGGGCCATCAGGTCAGAACGCACCGCCCACGAAGGGTGCCTGCTCAGGTAGCAGAGAGAGTGGTGTGCGTCCGGCTGATGACTCTCAGCGGACCCCACCTCCTACTCAGTCCGAGACCTCTCGTGCTGACTTCCTTGCCGCCCACACTCGAGCGGATGGCACAATTATAACGCCAAGCCCTACTGCTCGTGGGTCCGATCAGACGAGCCGCTTGGCCGAGCAACAGCCACCGAAGGGCGAGGATGTCGCCGCTGCTCAGAATCCCTGAAGATCTTCGTGGCCCTATGTAGTGCTGCTGAGGCCATTATTTTTTTTGTTAGTGCCGCTAGGGCTTTTTGTACTATGACGGTCCTTGGGCGGGGATTCCCGACCCCCAATATAATATAATTGGTATTTTGTTTGTGAAATTTTTCCAAGTGTGGATGCGTTTGCCAATTGCATTGTTTGAATACTTATGAACCGCTAGAGTTTTGACTGCTTTTTTGTGACTCAATGAAACATTAAAGGGATTAAAATTGTTCCAAGTGCACGATGTAGCGGACGTAGTCCGCCGAATATTATTGGCGTTGCCAGTTGATTCTTGTGCTTGGACTTGGCGACAATGGTTTGAATAATTCCTCGTTTCATTGATAGCTGATATGTCAGCGTTTACAAAAAGCGGGGTTGTACCCGTTAGGTAGCTTCCCTTAGCTAAATATTGAGTCAAAAATTTAGCTAAGCCAAGATGCTCTAGGGTAGCGGTATGGCTATTTGTAATAATACCGAAGGTGCTCGGTATTCCAAGGGTGGGTCGTTGTGACGTCATCCTTGTCCATTAGGTAGAAGGTGCCGCGGCTAACGACTTCCACAATTTTGTATGGACCTTCCCAAGTTGGGCGGAGTGTCGTTGGCAGTGGAATGACTTCCTTCATTACCCAGTCCCCCAGTTGGAGGTTCCGGGTCTTGACCCTAGCGTTGTAGAAACGTGATACCCGTTGCTTGTTTTGCAAATTGCGCACATGGGCCTTGTGTCGTTTCTCCTCTAAGAGGTCCCTGTCGAGGTTGATGCCCTCGCCGTTGGTGTCAGGGCAGTAGCCTTCGACCCTAGCGGTAGGTTGAGTTACCTCAATAAGTAGGACGACTTCAGTTCCGAACATCATGCAAAATGGTGTTTCACCAGTTGCGGAAGTTGGGGTAGTCCTGATGGCCCATAGGACTTCCGGCAGCTTCTCCGCCCATAAACCCTTGGCGTCGTCGAGCTTCTTTTTTAGCAGCTTCTTGATTATTTTGTTTGCTGCTTCGACTTGGCCGTTGGTTTGGGGGTGAGCGACAGATGCAAAACTCATCTTGGTGCCCAGGTTAGCGGTGAAAGATATGAGTTCCTTGTTGTTGATCTGTGTGCCGTTGTCCGTGATGATTGTGTGGGGAACACCATAGCGGCAATAAATGTTCTTCCATAGGAAGTGAGTTACCTTGGCGGTAGTTATTGCCGTCAGTGGCTCCGCCTCTATCCATTTGCTGTTGTAGTCGATGGCAACAATGATGTACTTGAATTGGCCTTTGGCGGTTTGGAATTTTCCCATCAGGTCCAGGCCCCAAGTTGAGTGAATCCATGGACCAATGATGATCGATAGTGGTTCCGCCGGAACGTGAGGGAGATCAGCATATTGTTGACATTTGTGGCAAGATCTGGATACCCTCCTGGCATCGTCGCCGAGCGTAGGCTAAAAGTAGCCTTGCCGCATTGTGCGATTGGCCACGGATCTGGCGCCCGAGTGGTTTCCACATTCCCCGCCGTGTATCATTGCCAGCACGACTTTTCCCTCCTCTGGGGTTAGACACCGAAGGTTGGGGTGGGTGAACCCCGGGCGGTAAAGCTTGTCATTCTGGATGTTGTAGCGGGTTGCTCTCCGCTTGAGCTGTCGCGCTTCGACTTTGTCCTCTGGCAGTGTCCCATTGCGCTTATATTCGATGATTTCGTCCTTCCTACTAGGGTTGACCTCAATGTTGAAGATCTCTGCTAGGGTTTTTGTGATGCTTGGCTTGTCAAGACACTCCACCCTTGTGTCCGCTGGACTTTGGTGTGGCTGGGCGGTTGCTAGCCGTGCCAGTGAATCAGCCTTGGCGTTCTTTTTCCTGGGGATCTGAGTGATGGTGTGAAACTTGAATTTTTTGAGGAGCGTCTTGACGTACCCCAAGTATGCCGCCAACTGCTGGTCCTTGGCCTGGAAACTGTCATTGACCTGGTTAACGACAAGCTGGGAGTCGCTGAATATGTTGACACTGTCGGCTCTTGAGTCGATGGCGAGGAGTAAGCCGGCAATGAGCGCTTCATACTCCGCCATATTGTTTGAGGCTTTGAAATTGAACCTTAACGCGTATTCCACGTTCAGTCCCCCTGGCCCTGTCAAGATGACTCCGGCGCCGCTAGCCTTGACACAAGCGGAGCCGTCCACGTGTAGGTTCCAGTCCGATTGCTGGGGGGCTGGTTCTTTAGCAGTTATCATTTCTGTGCTGGGCTCTACCCCTATGTTGGGTTCAAACTGACGCTCGGTGAGCTCAGCAATGAAGTCCGCCACCGCCTCGCCTTTCATGGCGGTTCTTGGTTTGTAGTCGATGTCGAACTCGCTGAGCTCGATGGCCCACCTGCTGAGGCGCCCAGAGTGCTCAGGGTTCTGCATTACCTGCCTCAGCGGTTGGTTTGTTAAGACATGAATTGTGTGGGCCGGAAAGTACTGGCGGAGGCGTCTAGCGGCGACGATGAGTGCGAGAGTGAGCTGCTCCAGGGGGGGATATCTTGTTTCAGCCCCGTTCATGCCTCTGCCGGCGTAGAATACGGGGAGCTCATCCTGTCCGTCTCGTCGGACAATGGCGCAGCTCACCGCTGACTCTGATACCGCTAGGTAAATGTATAACGTCTCCCCCTGTACAGGAATGGAGAGGAGTGGGACTGCTGCCAAGTACCCTTTCAGGCTCTGGAACGCCGCCTCACAGTCTGGGTTCCAGTCTATGACCTTCTTGTGGGTTGTCTTCAGGACTTTGAAAAATGGGAGGCATCTGTCAGTGAGTCTGGAGATAAACCTAGAAAGGGTGGTTAGTTTGCCCAGGAGGCTCTGAACGTGCTTCTTCCACTCTGGGGCCTTCATGTTGAGGATGGCCTGTACCTTGTTAGGGTTGGCCTCTATGCCCCGTTCACTGACTATGTAACCTAGAAATTTGCTGGCGATGATGCCAAAGAAGCACTTTTCTGGGTTGAGGCGCATACCGTAAGCCAGGAGAATGGTGAATATGATTATGAGGTTCGCCACGTGTCCACTGGCCTTTATGCTTTTTACTAACATATCGTCCACGTAGACCTCGATGATTTTGCCCAGATGTTCAGCGAACATAGCATTCATCAGCCGCTGGTAAGTTGCACCGGCGTTCTTCAAACCGAAAGGCATGACATTGTAGCAGTATAGGCCCTTGTCGGTGGTGAAGGAGGTGCACTCCTTGTCACGCCCCTGATTTTTAACACAATTTAAAATTGATATATAACCCTATAATTTTACATGCGTGAACATTCAGCCATCAATACCAAATATCTGGAAAACTTTTTCCCTTTAGAAAATATACATGTTGATGCCCTGAATCCACTATGTCAATATTGACCCGCCCACAAAGTCATATATTACATAAGTTTACGAAGTAAATTGTCAACAACAAGATAAAACGTAAAAGCTCCTCAGAGTTTACTACAAAGCGGAAGTCATAACAATGGCAAAGCCAATCAAATTTGCTTCCTACCAGTTCTGCTTCCAACAAGATATCTCAGCTTCAACCACGATTTCCCTGACCTGCAAGATTAACCCCTACACCGTTTGAATAGTGCACCGGGTTGTCACACAACAAACCCGGTAAGCTTTTGCAAGCCCGTATGAGTAACTCAAAACAACTCACACCAAATCATGGGATAAAAGCCCGCACAACTCACTCCAAACACGAGGAAACATTTCGACTCGAGAGTAAGGAAAACATACCATGCTTCCCAAAACAATACTCTTTTCCAAAAGGGAAATCACAAAAGTCACACCGTGACAAAATCATATAAATCGTTAACCTAACAATTCAAATATGATTAACAAGTCCTCCCAGGACATTTAAAAGAAAGAATCTCCGAAACTCTCTTTTAAAAACACGTACTCATGAGCATCAGATAGCTCCCCGCTACCCCCCATGATGTACCAACAACAAATCAGTCTAACCTAGACACACAACACATCAACACAGATTCACCACGAAGCCACTAATACATGAATATATATATATATATATATATATATATATATCCCATAATATATATGTACACACATAATCATTCACTCAGAAATGCCACCAATACATGAATACATATGTATATATATATATATATCCCATAATATATATATGTACACATATAATCATTCACTCAGAAATGTCACTAATACCATCTATAGTCACAGTTAATCCCATAACTCCAAGACAATATGGTAACTAGGCTCATAACACAGATAAATCATTGGTCACCATCTGCAACCTATCACCGTCGGTGACTCTTGGTTTTCATACCCCGTCTGGTCTTAGAACCAACCGTTGGTCACCATCTGCGACCCATGCTTTTCAGACCCCATCTGGTCTCAAATCAACGTTAAGTAAGTCACACCTGACCTAAAAACGTTACGACCATCTAGTTCGGCTTTCCCCATCCCTGCTCACCATCTGTGACCCTTGGTACAAGGACCAATACATTTAAAATGAGTCACGTTTGACTCAAAAATGTAACATCAAGTTCAATACTTTTCAAACAATAGAAAACATCTTTTTCTACAATATTGTTTCAATGAAAAGTCGCATTCAACAATAATATGAACACCATCATGCATATTATTCATCACACATCATCCACAAGAATATATATATTTCACGTAAATATATATATACGTAGTCATTCGCTCAAGAATGCCTACTAATACCAACTATAGTTGACTGTTAAATAATTAACGCCAAAACAATAATGGTAATTCCGTTCATAATGAACATTGTGAGATTACTCACCTCGAAACTCCCGCTGCGTCTTCAATACTGAACAAGGCAGCCACACCACAAAACAACCGTCCAAGGATACCTCGTCAAGCACCTAATCACATACGGTTTCAACTTAGCAACAATCCACAAACGATTTAAGTCCGAAACCCCTGTTTTGAACTAAAATCCCTAAAGTGACGCTAATCGAGGCGAAACCACATCCGAGACCACCCAATGTCTCCGGAATACTTCTACGATCGATATGCCAAAACCACAAGTCGATCGGAAGCTCGAATCCTCACGGATTGAAACATCGAACGGTCCGAAACCGTAAAAATCACAACATGCTCATACGATCTCCAAAAATTACAAACAATATATCGAAATGCTCGTATCGACGAGTAGATCGAACTCAGGAACAGAAACTATCCCTGAGGTGGCCGGAAACCGCCGGAAAACACCGCCGCCAAACCAAACTCGGAATTTGACAAAACTTCCAACACCAAAGTTCTTCATCTCAACCCCATTTTCAACTTTCATAACTACAACAAAGTCCAATTATAAACCAATCGATCGAATTTTACCTTATAACAAACCAAACCGATTGAAACCCTAGAATTTCAAAGCTTCGATTCGTCCTTCACAAGTGAAATCGTCCCAAGCCGCTTTGGGAGAAGCATCAACGTCCTATGGGCTTCAAAAGCCCTCAAGAATCACCGGCAAAGGTGGCCGGAATCGGAAGTTCACACCTGGGTCCGACGCAGCTCCGCCGCCAAACTTCTCGGCCTTGCACCGCCCTCCACAGCTCGTTTCATGCTCCAATTCTTCCACAGACCTCAAGAGAGGATTGAGGCGAAGAGAACCCACTTTGAATCGCGTCCTATGGTGGCCGGAGGAGGGAGAACGAAGCCGGCGAAGTGGAGAGGAGAAACCGGGATCGGGGGAGAAGAGGAAAGCTCGGGTTTCCATTTTGGGAAATCTGGGCTTTTCTGTAATTTTCCCAAAAATTAGTCCTTTTATACAAAAATGGAAAGTTTTTCCGAAGCCCATAACTTCTTCATACGAACTCCGATTCTCGCGTTCCGCATGTCCACGAACTCGTATCGACGCGCTCTACAATTTTCGTGAAGGAAGTTTTCGGAAAATCCCAACGAATAAAAAGTCAACCCTTGCGCCCCCCCCTAAATGACGCTTCCTGAATAATTATTCGCCCGAAACACTTCCGCTCCATCCACGAACCACGAAACCGTCCGATACCCACAATTTAAATTCCAGAAAATAAATACGAGTTTCCGGGGCATCACACTCCTGGTCACCAGGGTGCATCTTGATTTGATTGTAGCCGGAAAAGGCGTCCATCATGCTGAGTAGCTCGTGCCCGGCAGTTGCATCGACCAGTTGGTCTATGCGGGGTAGCGGGAAGCTGTCCTTGGGGCATGCCTTGTTGAGGCCCTTGAAGTCGACACACATTCGTCACTTTCCGCTGGGTTTCTTGACCATGACCAAGTTGGAAATCCACTGAGGGTAATTGACCTGGCGGATGAATCCAATGCTCTGGAGCTTGGTCACCTCTTCCCCTATTGCACGATATCTCTCCTCGTCAAAGGCCCTCCGTCGCTGCTTGACAGGGTAGGCGGATGGTTTGATACTTAACTTGTGTGTGATGATCTCAGGGGAGATGCCTGGCATGTCAGCGTAGGACCATGCAAAGACTGCGGCGTTATCTCGTAGAAATTGGGTGAGTTCAGCCGCTACCTCAGGGTCTAGCTGAGCGCCGATGCGGACTGTCCGCTCAGGGTGTTCGCTGGAGATACTGATGACCCTTAAGGATGTTTCTGGGTTGACAGGCTCTTTTTTGACATATTTCTTCTCGTCATCCCTGGGGTCCTCAAAGATATTTGGTGGCGGTGCATGGTTTCCCACTGCTAGGATTTCATGGCGGCGCGCTGATCGTGCCACAGTTGTGGAGTAGCATTCTCGTGCCAGTTGCTGACTTCCCCTCACACAGCCTGTCCCGTTGGGAGTAGGGAACTTCATGAGGAGCATGTATCCGGCGATGATGCACTTGAGCTTGTTAAGTGCCGGTCGACCAATGATGGCATTATATGAACTGAAGCAGTCCACGATGATGAACTCTGGCTGGTGCCGATAACTAGTCGCATGTAATCATAACCCAATGGCTGTGTGACGTCACCGGAGAAGCTAAGCAATGGCTCATGATCTTGTAGTAGTTTTCTGTTCCGCTGAAGTTTGTCGTAGCAACCGTTGAAGATGACATTTACGGCGGGCTCGCTGTCGACAAGGATCCTTCCCACTGACCATTTATCGAGTATGGCGTCGATCAAGAATGGATCGTCGTGGGGCAGATGTACTCCGCTCTCCTCCTCCTCTGAGAAGGTGATGGGCTCCCAACCAGATTTTGGGAGTTTAGCGGATCTCTCATAGCGGATATTGCACACCTCCTTGGGGTGGTTAGCACGTGCGTAGCGCTTTATGGCCCTGTGAGACATGCTGGTGATTGGAGCACCACCGTCGATGGTGTTGATGCGGCCCATGGGCTCAATGTTGGCGATCACGGGTGGTGGTTGGGGCACCTTGAATTGCTCCATCTCGATACAAGGTCTTAATGGCTGTTTTGAAGGCGTTGCAGTTATTGGTATTGTGCCCGCTGTCTTCGTGGTATTTGCACCACTTGCCGGTGTTTCTGGGTTTTCCCGTCCTTGGGTATTTTCTTGGGGGTGGTAGCGGGATCTGGTCCTTGCACTGGTCGTATATTTCCTCGTATGAGGCCGTGAGGACTGTAAATACGGCGTACCGCTGAGAGGACTCCGTCTGCTTATTACGGTTGTCTCCGTGAGATGAGTGGTTGCCCTTACTGTAATGTTGGTCCTTTTGTCGCTTGCTCTGGTAGTTGCCTTGTTGCCACTCTCTCTTCTTATCAGTTGGGGGAGCAGCAGAGGTTTTGCTAGCGGTTGCCTGATGGCTGGCGGAGGGTTGGGTGGACTTTACAGGTGTTGGTGGTGGTGGGGGGGTTTCTCCATATGTGATGAATTCTGCTTGTGCATGGATGACAGCCTCGCTCATGACGTGGTCGTAAGCGGCATTTGGGTGGTTGTAATTGAGGTGATAGAGAAATGGCCCCTTGAGGAGTCCTTGCTTGAAAGCTGCCAGCGCCATTGTCTTATCAAGATCGCGGCACTAGGATGTTGCTGCTCGCCACATGGTAACAAATGCCTTCAATGTTTCCTCCTCTCCCTGCTTGAGGCTGAACAGCTGAGTTGTACTGTGGTGTCCGGCGGCCAATAGTATGAACCGAGAGAGGAAAGCATTTGATAGGGCATGGAATGAGTCAATGGATCCCGGCGGGCACTCAAAAAACCAACGCATCTCCTCACTATCCAGCGTTTCGCTAAATAAGTGGCAGAGGGTGGCGTCATCGAATCCCTTGTTATTGGTGACTTTCTTGAAGGTGTCCATATGGACAAAGGGGTCTGTCTTGCCACTGTAATGTGACATCTTTAGTGTCTTTGCGTGCGCCGGGCGGATGGCATGCAAGATCCTGGCGGTGAATGGTCCTGGCCTGGATGCAAAGAGTGGATTTGGTATTGGCGCTGGGGCGCCTGCCTCCTCCCGGATTAGCCTTTGCTCTAGTTGTTGCATCCGTTCCAATATTAGGGCTGTTGTGTCTCCATCGGGCCCAGCCTGGGTGTTCCGCTGAACCAGCTCTCGCCTCGGGGCAGGTATATTACCCTCGATTCTAGCCCTGAGTGCCGAGTGGTTGGTGTACGGTTCTGACTCCGCCTCCTGCTCCAGCATTAGTCGGGGCGGAGGAGGTGGTCCCATTCCCCGTAGCTCTGGTGGGTTCAGCAGTACCTGCATCTGTATGATTCGTCCGGGCACCAATCCGCCGGTGTTGGGTTGACTTCGTCTAGTGCTCCGCGATTGCTCGCTTTGCGCTGGGTTGGCGTTTGCCTCCAGCGCCTTCTTCAACTCGTCAAATCTTGACATCAGCGTGGCCACCTGCTTTTGGGCCTCGACCTTTTCTCTGCGCTCCTGCTCGCGCTCTCTATTTGCCCTGTGAAGGTCCGCCAGTGCCAGCTCATACATGGCGGCGAGGTCTTGTACCGGTGGGCGGCTGCCGCTCCGTTGAGCCTCCGCTGTAGTTTGGGTTGGCGGGATCTGGGGAGTAACCTGGGGTTCCACGCCGGGGTTGATCGGTGTGCTGAATAGTGCACGGTTAACGTTAACCGCTGGGTTAATTTTATCCGCGGGGTTGGTGGGATGGGGGTTGGCGGACTGATCCGCTTGCTCCTCAGCATTTCCCCCGCTACCGTTAGTCATGGTAGTTGTTGTAGTGGGATGACCTTTTGTTCAAGGATTCCCACAGACGGCGCCAATGTTAATGTTTAAAGTTCAGCGGTAGCTAAACCTTTTATAACGCTAGTCCGGTGGGCAGACCGATGCTTGTGGTGTTCTCAAAGCTTCCGCTACCTGTCAAGTAAAATACAGAGGGCGTCAGAGGGAGACCGCGTTGGGCGGTCTTCTCTTCTCCGATGCCTAAGTTAGTCAATGTATTTATGTTGACAAAGTAACAGTAGGTGAGTATTGAATGCGTGATTAATGAGGAGAGAAGAGAGAACCTTTTATAGGTGAAGAAGGAGCTGATCTTCTTCATGTTTTCAATGTGGGACTGATATGCTTCAGTCCCCAGCTTCTGGAGCTTCTGATGCTATCTTGGCGCGGCGCGTGGCGGCGCGTCGGCGGTGATCTGGGGGTAAACCGGGGCTCAGGCGGTAGCCTGCTTGGCTGTGTACCCGTAGGTCACTCCTTTGGCGGGAGTTGGTACCGCTAGCGGTAGCATGAGCGTGGCTCATTATAGCTAATTTTGCTTGCAAATGCCTATGTAAGTACAACGTCTAAGTCTTTGCTTACTTGGAAAAGGGATATGTAGTTGTTTCAAAGGCACTCTCAAACATGAAAATAATACTTTTGCATTCTTTCATTCTTCTTCTTCTTCTGCTTTTCCTGGCTTATTTGCCTCCAGGGTAGATTCTTTTCCTGACATTATTTCTATCAAAGAATGGGATGACATTTGCTTATATTTTCCACCATATTGTTGGAATGATCTTGGAGTGTAATTATTGAGCTAGCACTTTATTGTGGCATATTCAAAACAAGCTTGCATATCTTTGGTTATTTTTTTGTTTGTTTTGGTACTAATTTAATAATTTGTATCAGTAAAACTTAAATTGTTGGCTGGTTATGTGTTGTATAATGTGAGAAGTACCATAAATTGTTAGTATGTGCATTATACTGCTCGTACCTCATTGTACATGGTATGACGTGTAATGCATAAAACATGACTAATGTAATGCTTAGAATAGCTTCAGTCTTAAGACTGAAGTTATAGGGAATCTGTGATTAGTGCTGATGCCTGTAGAGAACACAAGTGGTCATTCTCTATTGGCAATTGCAGAGAATGGAGTTGGTATTTTATTTCTTCTTTATGGATTGTATTTGTGATTAGTGTTGATAAACTATTGGCATCTGCAGATGGTCACTCATTGCATGGAGACTTCCAGGGCAAACAGACACTGAAATCAAGAATCACTGGGACCTATGTGCATGTGTATCTTGATTTTTTAATCTTGTTATAGATTAGTGTAACCTCAATTTTTGATGTACAAACGAACTAATTGTTTTTAATTCAAGGAAAAAAAGAAAAAAGAGTCTGGAATGACATTTGGGGTATATTTCTATTATTCAGTTTTTTTTTTTATAATTTTAATACTAAAATGCAAGGAATTGTCCTTGTATATTGGTTAACCATAGTTAACCTCAGGTGCTAAATTCCTTGCATTTGAGATTAATAATTCCTTGCATTTGCAAACTCAAATGCAAGGAATTTTCAAGTTGTTGTATTTGCTCTTTTGCAAGGGCCTCTTTGCAAGGAAAATTCTTTGCATTTGGGTTAATGCAACGAATTTCCAGCTTTTTACAAGGAAAAAATTCCTTGCAAAAAGCCTTTTTTCTTGTAGTGATGCTAGTACACATGATCTTGATGTCTCTGCCTCCTCAGTATAGTCAGCTTATCACAACTTACAACACTCAGAGGGAAAAATGGAGTATAAATGAGTTGATTTCGATTTGTGCTCAAGAAGAGAGTAGGATCAAGAAAGAAAAGGGAAAAGGTGTGGCTACTGTAAACCTAGTGAATAAAGAGGAAACCAAAACTGTTCACCGAAAGAAGTCTTCTAATTCATCAAAGAAATTCCATAAAGGCTCTACTCCCGCTGGAGGATCTCACTCACTGAAAGTAAATAAGAATCCAACAGTCTTTAAGTGCTATTTTTGTGACAAAGTGGGGCATCTAAAAAGGAATTGTCACTATGCCAATAAAGCCTTCAGACGAGAGATGAGATCTGTCGTCTGATATGTAAATTATCTGTTGTCTGTCCAGCTGCCGTCTCTTACGGCATCAGACGACAGATATCCTCCCTCGTCTCTTCTCACTCAGACAACAGAAGTTTCGCAAGGCTCTGTCGTCTGAACAACCCAACATTGAAGGATTTCGGACTTTCTGTGGTTATTAATCACATACAGCGACAGATTAATGTTGTTCAAATGAACTACAAACTACAGTTTTAATAAAACTACTGTTGTCTGACATTTAATAAGAACACATTTATATGTAGTCTGAAGTTACCAAAATAAAGGCTTGTTTAACAATATGTTGTCTGAATGCATTTTTAAAGACATTTGACTGTTGTACATACTACCAGATAATTCACTAGGTTTAGCAGTCAACTGGGGCCCGTAGGGAAGACCCATGTACCACACCACAGACCTGGTTCGCATCCCACCTGGATGGTCCGCGTCAGGGACGGCACCCTAGGCACAGAGGGGCCCGGACCTGATCAGTGCAGTCCGTCCAAATATACACCAGAAGGCTGATATTAGCTGCAAAGGAACAATATGCGTCCCACATAGAGGATAGGGGAAACCCCTTTCCCTTGCTCGAGTATTTAAGCATTAGCACAACTACCTTTTACGGGTAATAACTCCTTTATCCACTATTTATTTGATCCACTTATATATTCGCTTCTCACTCAGGCATCGGAGAGGCATAAACCGTCCGGTACGGTTTACCCCTCTAACGCTGTGTTTTCGGTTCAGGATTTAGGAGTTGGATCGGTACCCCAGACGGTATAGCATTCTGTGTGAGGTACCCGGAGAAAGCCACCAGAAACATTGGCGCGCCAGATAGGGGTTGAATCATGACCGAGCCGGAACAAACGGCAGGTGAGGGTAGAAGTGTCGCCCGGGCACTGATATTTTCTCCGGGTACTTCATCAGCAGAAACGCCAAGTGTCGGAAGAGAAACTCATGGTCTCGGATTCTTGGACCCACAGAGCGCAGGCAATCCGCCAATCACCCAGCACCAACAGGCCCCGGATTAAGTAGCCCCGGTATCGGAGTTGAAGTCTATGCGAACAGAGATCGTAGCCTTCCTAGAACAAGCCAGGATCGATCGGGAACAACAAAGAATCGATAGGGAAACAAACCTTCTTTCGCAACAGAGACTGCAGGAGCTGGAAGATGAAAACACTTCGCTGGCCCGAGCACTGGACAGAAGGCACCAGCACAATGAGGCACTCACCCAAGCCCTAGCTAGAGCATCCCAGGTAGCAACAGACGTAAATGCTGTCCCGGTAACAGGAGGCACCGGCCTCGCTCCAACCCCGTCCACGGGAGGTGGTCACCGGATGATCCACATACCAATAGACTTATACAAGGAAACTCTGAGGCATTTGCCACCACCTCCATTGCCACAGCCAGCTCAAAGTGAGCCACCGGTAACTGATCCAAGCACGACATTACTCTTGCAAATGAGAAACTCCTTGCACGCCCTGCAGGCAAGAGTAGAGGCCAAAGAGAATAGGGACACCTGGAGAGCCCTGACCACTTACGAGGACCGTCCGGGTCCTTTCACCCAACAAGTTAGAGGCGCCATTCGAGCGAACATATCAAAGCCACTGAAAATTGACTATACGGGAATTGGGGACCCGTACCAGCACCTACAGGATTTCCGATCACAAACAAGCGCCAAGGGATACACGGATGAGGTGTGTTGTAATGTGTTCCAGGAAACTTTGTCAGGGGAAGCTTTGAGTTGGTTCTACGAACTGCCGGCCGGTTCTGTAGGGAATTTCAAGGAGCTAGCGGACAAGTTTGTAGCTCGATTCATCTTACGTACTGATGGGATACATACCCCAAAGGGCCTGCTAAAGGTCCAGCAGGGGGAGAATGAAACTTTGAAGTCTTTTGTTAACCGATGGCAGGCGGCTACCGCTAAGTGCCGGGACCTTAACAAGGAGCTGGCTGAGTTGGCTTTCAGGAGGGGCCTAAGGCGCGGAGAATTTAACCATAATCCCCCGGCCAGCTACGACGAGCTGATGGCTACGGCCATCAGACACGCCTAGGCTGAATTCGAAACGTATGGAGATAGCGTCATACTAGAGCTAAGGGTTTCCACCCCGGCCCCAGTGGTCAGGGATGAGCCACGAAAAAGGGAGTGGGTCCATAATCAGGATCGATCACCCCATAACTCGAGCAAGAGAAGCAAAGAGTCTTCGTCCAGGTCCAGCGGTTACGTGACCACTCAGCCTCGCCGAGAAGAAAGGGCGCAGCAGGCCCCGCGAACACCACCACCGCCCCGGTATGAGATGTTCACTGTCCTCAACGCTTCATATGAAACTATTTGGAACGAGAACAAGGATGAGATACCCGGACCACCACCGAGGAAGTTCCCGAAGAGTAAACTTACACAGCAGGATACCGGAAGGTTATGTACGTATCATGAAGATGCCGGACACAATACCAACCTCTGCATGGCTTTAAAAAATACGGTCGAGTCACTTATTCAGAAGGGCAAGCTTCAACGGTACCTGCCTGCTAAAGAAATAGGAGCTATAGACGTGTACGACCAGATCTTCAATATCCATGGTGGGGGCCCGAAGGAGTTACCTCCCCAGAGGAGGAAGAGGAATTCCAGTTTCGGGCACCCGGAAATTTTCAATTTCCACAAAGCCTCGCAGCAGGACAGCGACATTGGGTGGAAGTCTATCACTTTCTTGCAGGAAGAGGAGGCTGACCTCAGGATGCCTCATGATGATCCCTTCCTGATCACGCTCCAAGTGGACCACTATATAGTCTCCCGGGTACTCGTGGATACCGGAGCCTCCGTTAGTGTACTGTTCCGAGATGCATACAAAGCCCTGAACAGGAGAAGGGCCAAACTGTCGTAGGATAATGAGCCCCTCATCAGTTTTTCAGGAGATATAGTCCAACCACTAGGGTCAGATTACTTATCGATCACGGTAGGAGAGAGTCCAAATTGTTCGACCATCAAAACAGAGTTCATTGTGGTTGACTGTGCCTCCTCCTATAATGCTATCCTAGGTCGACCGGCACTCTGGCGTCTGAAGACTTTCATTGCAGGCCACATGCTCATGATGAAGGTACCAACCCTAGTTGGGGTCGCAACCATTCAGGGTGATCAAGCTGCGGCAAGGCAGTGCTATTCTTTAACGGTGTCTCGAGGCAAGGGAAAGTCTGAAATGTTGCCTGTGGCCACTGATCCTCTCACAGACAGGTACGAGGACCCAAGAGACGATACTGACTCTGACGAAGAACGGCCCGGTGCCGGGGAAGACGTCGAGGAAGTTGTGTTATCTGAGTAGTTCCCGGACAGGATCGTCAAGATAGGTACCAAGTTGGCTCCGGCTATCAGGGAAGACCTAATCTGATTCCTCCGCTCTAACGCATCCGCTTTCTCCTGATCATACGAGGACATGCCCGGTATACCAACTGACATAGCCATGCACAACCTTAGTATCGTTCCCTTCTCGGCACCGGTGAGACAGAAGCGCAGAGCATTGACACATGATAAGTACCGGGCTATTCAGGTTGAAGTAAAGAAATTGATGGCCATCAACTTTGTAAGGGAAGTGACATATCCCCGGTGGTTAGCCAACGTGGTCATGGTACCAAAGAAATCTCCGGGATCATGGTGCATGTGTGTAGACTACACAAATCTCAACCGAGCATGCCCTAAGGATAGCTTCCTGCTCCCACGAATTGACCAACTAATCGTCTCCACCACTGGGTACCGGTTACTTAGTTTCATGGATGCGTTCAGTGGGTACAACCAAATTCGAATGAACCCGGCAGATGAGGAGCACACTGCTTTCACCACAGACAAAGGTATTTATTGCTATCAGGTCATGCCCTTCGGATTGAAGAATGCAGGTGCCACTTATCAACGGCTTGTGAACTCCATGTTCGTAGAGGTCATCGGTACTATCATGGAGGTATACGTGGACGATATGCTGGTCAAAAGCTTAACCTTCGAGGACCACGTAACCAACTTATCAATTGTCTTTGCCATCATATTACGCAACGGTATGCGGCTTAACCCACAGAAGTGCATTTTCAGGGTTGAAGTGGGGAAGTTCCTCGGGTACATCATTAGCCACAGGGGAATCGAGGCGAACCCAGAGAAGGTGCAGGCTATATGATATCCCCAACCTATAGGAACAAGGTCCAATCCCTTACAGGTAAGGTAGCTGCTCTGTGAAGATTCATCTCCAGGTTAACGGACAAGTGTACTCATTTCTTCAAACTGCTGAAAACCCAGCACGTTGAGGTAATAGCTTGGACTGCTGAGCACGAAGCTACTTTTCTCGGCCTAAAAGCATACTTGGCAGAGGTACCTCTACTTTACAAACCTGTTCCAGGAGAAATGCTTTACAAATATCTGGCGGCATCTTCAACTGCCGTAAGCTCCGCCTTGATCAGGCGGGATTCAGATTGCGAGGACCCGGTGTACTACGCAAGGAAAGGTTACACTGGAGCAGAATCCAGATACCCGGACATCGAGAAGATAGCCTTGGCCCTCCTCGTATCGGCCAGGAAGCTCAGACACTATTTCCAGGCACATTCGATTACTGTTTTCACTAATCACCCATTGAGGCAGGTTTTGCAGAGGCCAGAAACATCGGGAAGATTGATTAAGTGGGCCATTGAGTTGGGAGAGTTCGACATCAAGTACCAGCCCCGGACAGCTATTAAGGGTCAGGCAGCGGCAGATTTCATTTCTGAACTCATCCCCCCTCATGATGCACCTCCGGGAACGCCTAAACCACCGACCCCGGACCCACAACCGCCCAGCACTTGGCGATTGTATGTTGATGGTGCATCTAACAAAAAGACAAGTGGCGCTGGTATCCTGCTAATTAGCCCGGATGATCAAGTCTACGAGTACGCTCTCAAATTTACCTTCAAGGCATCCAACAATGCCGCAGAGTACGAGGCACTCATAGCAGGTCTACAGATCGCCCGGGAGCTAGGTGTCCAGCACCTTAGTATCTTCAGTGATTCCCAGTTAGTTGTGAACCAGGTCAGCGGTAACTTCGAAGCAAAGGAACCCCACATGTCTTCTTACCAGGCCCTAGCTCGGGCACTGGTTCAAAGATTTTCTTCCAACATTTTCACTCAAATACCGAGAGCAGAGAACGACAAGGCAGACGCTCTCGCTAAGATCGCGGCAACTTCTCCAAGTCCTACCTACGGGGCCACCAAGGTCGAAATACTAGAGAGGCCTAGCACTTCTAAAACGGTGTCAGAAATATTCACGGTGGATCACACCGCCTCCTGGATGGACCCAATCTTGAAGTACATGGTCGACGGTCTAGCCCCGGACGATAAGGTCGAGGCCAGGAGACTCCAGTTAAGCCCAGCTCGATACACGATCATGAATGGAAAATTATACAGAAGGGGCCATTGCTTCCCAAACCTCAAGTGTGTGACACCGGATGTTAATGTCTAAAAGTCCGGCGGTAGCTGAACCTTTGTTAACGCTGATCCGATGGGCGGATCGATACTTGTGGAGCTCTCAAAGCCTCCGCTACCTGTCAAGTAAAATACAACGGACGTCAGAGGGAGACCGCGCCTAAGTTAGTCAATGTATTTATGTTGACAGAATAACAGTAGGTAAGTATTGAATGCGTAATTAATGAAGAGAGAGGAGAGAACCTTTTATAGGTGAGGAGGAGGCTGACCTCCTCCTTGTTTTCGATGTGGGACTGATGTGCTTCGGTTCCCAGTTTCAGAAGCTTCTGATGCTATCTTGGCGCAGCGCGTGGCGGCGCGTCGGAGGCGATCTGGAGGTGCTCTGCCGCTGGGGTTGTAGCTCGCCTGGCGGTGTGTCTGCATGTCATTCCTTTGGTTGGAATTAGTACCTTTGGCGGTACAATGAGCGTGGCCCATTATAGCTAATTATGCTTGCAAATGTACATGTATGTACAAGTCCCCCAAGTCCCCAGTCAAGGAGGGCAATCTTGGTTGGGGAGTTGCTCGGCGGTTTGAAGCGTTTTGTTCCGCTAGACTTGCAAAAGCATAATTAGCGTCAGTGCGTTGTCAACCATGGATTTTGTGAGCAAACGCTTTATACCCTTTCGGGTGGGCCCCTGCTAGGCCCCCCAGGGAGTCCCCCACTCCCCGGCTAAGATAGACCTTCGGATGGTCGGCAAATTGTTTGTTGAGGGGGAGCTGCACGGAGCAGAGTGTAACATCCTGTATTTTCACTTACCCGTTTACTAGTTATTTGTACGGTAAACGACAACTACTTTCACTTTTTACCCTAATTCAGTTTTTTTTAGTGGCCCTAAAAGTTGACTTTTTGATCGGGCCAAAATTTGAGAAAAGTTCCTTCATGAAAGTTGTAGAGGACATTAAACCGAGCGCGTGCATAGGTGGTACGCTAAAATCGGAGTTCGTATGCAGAAGTTATGGGTATTTTCGTTTTAATGGCATTTTAGTCATTTCACCTTGTCCCTAACTTAATTAAATCAGCCATCTTCTTCTACTATTCTTGTTTTCACGATCAGAGCCAGAAAGGAAGGAAGAGAGAGGGGGAGAGAGAGAAAGAGAAAGAAAGAAGGAAAGAAGGAAAGGGAGAGAGATCCGTCCAAACCATCGACATTTTGGAGAAACCCCAAGGTATAAAGTTGTTCATTACCTCATGACCTTTCTTTTGAGTGTAATATTGCATATATATTAGAGGATTTTAGAGATTGGAAATCCGGGCACTATTCACAAATCTGAATTTACTGTTTTCTTAATTGTTGAGGTAGTTCTGGTTGTTTTCTGGCTTGATGGTAGTTGAAAGAAGTGTTAAGGATGTTGAGATGAAGCCGCTGTCAAAATTTGGTGACCATCGGAGGAGTTGGCCGACGAGTGAACAGTGCCGCGAGTGAATAGTCGGTGGGTGAACAGTGACTTAATTTCTGTTTTTAGCTAGTTTAATCACATAATTGATGAAGAGTTTGTATTTGTGATTTTGGTGAAATTTGGAAAGAATCCAATGAGAATCGAAAGTTTTGGTCATAGAGGAGAGGATCTAGATTCAATTCCTATTTATCGTAAATTGAATTTCCATTCAATATTCATTCGTTTGCGGATTTTAATTGCTCAGGGTGACGTATCGAATTATTATTTGGTGAAGGAACTCGTACGCGTGAACGACTAAATAGTACTGTGAGTGGACTTTTGTTTTAAAAAACGATGCATGCATTTATTTTCTTAAAATAATGCTCTAGTGATTATTCATATTACTTTTTGAGGAAATTGATTTCGAATTATATCATGGATTTGCTTTCAATAATGAGTTTCAAAGGTTGGTTTTGATTTATATTATTATTTGATGAATTCCCTAATTTCCGAGGTAAATTTCCGGAATTAAGCATATCCCTAATCACCGAGTTAAGCTCCTGAAAGATTTTTAAGACGAGTTTCAATGGGGTTGGATATTCTCAATTGTTTACTGACTTTCGGTTTTAGCATTGGGAATGCCTAATTAAGGATTTTGGATTGGGTTGGCTTCTTGGAGATTTTGAGAGATTTTTTGGAAATGGGATTTACCTATACTAATTTCCGGTTTTGGTCACGGATTTGAGAATATTTGGGCGTGTGGGACACGCCGTCGATTTATTCCTATTTCTCACTTATCCATTTTGAGATTGAGAGTAATCTTGGCGTGCGGGGTCACGTCGTTGAATACATGGTTTCTATCTCGTGAGAAATATGGGGAAGCTACATGGATTTACTGGTTTTCGATGATTTCTCCTCACCATACGCGGGTTATGTGATTAGGTCTCCTCCTCACTGACTTTGTGTTGGTGAGTGGCAGTTGAGGTAGCTTGTTCTCCTCCTCACCTACTTTGTGTTGGTGAGTGGCAGTAGAGGTGATTTATTCTCCTCCTCACGTGGGTGGCAGTCGAGGTTATTAGTTCTCCTCCTCTCACAATCTATGTGTGAGTGGCAGTTGAGGGTAGGTAGAGCCTGGGAGGCTCCATTTCCCGTATGGTGATATCTCTTCCCCATATCCTATCATTTCTCGACTAGCGGGGCCTAGTCTGATTTCCGTGTAACCAGCGGGGTTGGTCTTATCCTGTTGAGTATTGGAGTTTCGATCTTTTTTCTCAGTTGTTTCTGACTAGCGGGGCTAGTCGGTTTTTCTTGAGCGGAGCTTCTCGTGATTTGTTTTCTAAATCGTTGCATGCATCGAGAGTTTTTAAGGAAATAAATGGGGAAAGTATAAAATTTCTTTCGTTTAGAATTGTTTATTTTTGTCCACTCACACTAACGTGTTTCCAATACTTTTCCCCTGGGCCCTTCGGTTTCAAATGCCCAGTTTGCAGGCGAATTAGTTGAGGTCGGGCGTACACGAAATTGAGGCATAGTCAGCAGCATGGCTTCCGCATCTGCCTTTGAATTAGGTTTTCCTCATATACCTTTCTGTTTGAATTGCTCTGATTACCTATGGGATTTATGTTATTCAAGTTGAGATATGTGTTTTGTGAATTGGAGATTGATGTTGATTTGGGGAGCAGGGTGGCTCCAGGAGCATAAGGATGATTCGATTGAGAAGTGTAAATGTTCCCTACAGGTTTGGGTTGCCCATTTTAGGGGAAGTTCCGCCAAATTTTTGGTAGAATTTCTTCTAAGGTGGGCCTCGCAGGGTCACTTCCGATTTCAGGGTGAAATCCGGGGCGGGTCCTGTCACAGAGGGTGTTGGGTAGCGAACCCAATCTTAGCACCCGAGTGACGGGGGTCAACGTGCCTGATCAGGGCCGTCGTAGACTGTTGACAAGTCCCCGTGTCCCGTAGGGACGGTCTGACCGTAACGCCGCGTGGCGGTCGTTGTCAGAGTGAGGCGTGGCCTCGGGATCCGCCGCTGGCGGATATCCCCCCAATGACTGCAGCAGGAAGCAGCGTCCAGTAGACGTGCCTGGCGGTACTTTATTGAGCGATACTGCGCTGAACAAAGTACGCAATTTGCAAGATGAAAGGGGGTCCGCCAGATGTATGTGGCGGAAGACGCCCCGCTTGCAGGGTGGCAAGGCAGAAGTTTCGCTGGCGGGGTTTCGCTCAGCGGAGACTTCGTCGCTTGGAAGATGACAAGGGAGAAGTTCCGCTGGCGGGGTTTCGCTCAGCGGAGACTTCGCCTCTTGGAAGATGACAAGGGAGAAGTTCCGCTGGCGGGGTTTCGCTCAGCGGAGACTTCGTCTCTTGGAAGATGACAAGGGAGAAGTTCCGCTGGCGGGGTTTCGCTCAGCGGAGACTTCGCCTCTTGGAAGATGACAAGGGAGAAGTTCCGCTGGCGGGGTTTCGCTCAGCGGAGACTTCGTCTCTTGGAAGATGACAAGGGAGAAGTTCCGCTGGCGGGGTTTCGCTCAGCGGAGACTTCGGGCGGTTGGGGAAGTCATCCGCAGTGGTTACTTCCATCAGACGCTTCGTCTGGTGGTGGTTGACACGTGTTCAACCCGTAGAGGGTTAGCGTGCAGAGGTTTGTCTCCTAAGGCTAGCCGTCTTCTCGCCATAAATGATAGTAATTATGGATTTCGTAACCGAGGCGACGCCTCGGTTAATCCGGAGAGTAAGTGGGGGTCTGCGACACGTGTACGGCTGCTGTAAGATGTCGTTTTTGAGCGGACGGCTGAGAACGCGCTGATGTTGACATAAAAGGGGGGGAAACTCAGCGAGATTTGACACTTTGGTAAAAGCTTCAAACTCAGTCGTCGTCTTCTCGCTCTGTTCGTCCGAGACCGAAGGAAGAGGTTGCCGGAGCCTTGAGATTCCGTTCCCGGAGAAACGACGATCTCACCACTCGCAAGATTGCTGCGCACCATCACACCGTAGGCTTCAACACCGAGGTTGGTATCTGGGTTCCCCTTTTCCCTGTTTCATTGAATCTGCCGTTTTATGGGTCTGTTGTTTTTGGGTTTGGGATGGTTTCTGTTATTTGGCGTGTTCTGAGGTGTGAAGTGAGATTTGGGGTTGGGTTATGGTGGTGGCAGGGAGTTGGCGTTTAGGGATGAGGTAGATGGTCGAATCTGGGTTGAGTGTGTTTGTTCTTATTTTGGCATTTTCTGGGTAAATTGTTCTTGATGTTCTTGGCTATAACTGATATGAGAATAGGCTAGATCTGTGTTTGTGCTAACTGGTGTGGGTTTTAGGGTTTGGGATGGCTAACGTCATAGAGATTTCGAGCAGTGAGGATTCGGGGTCTGACGTGTCGTTCAGCGCGGCGGATAGGATATTTATTGACTCGTTGCGTCCGTCTGCCCATGCAGGAACCTCACTGCCGGAACCGCTAGAGGTAGAGCCGCTACAGACCATACCTTGGGAAGTAGCTATGGGTCGTGGTCCACGTCCAGAGAGCTCTAGGGCGGGTGAGGCCGCTGCTGCCAAAGCTAGGCGCGACGAGCGTTTGGCGAGCAATAGCGCTGCCAGCGGCTCCGCTGGGGAAGAAGAAACAGCGGGGGAGGATGCTGAGTCGGCGTGGTTCCTCGAGGATGGCACCGCCGTTGACGAGGCAGGAGGGCGGATGAATGCCGCCGCCGTCACTCGAATGAAGAAGACGTTCCGGTTGCCGGGGTCGGTGAAACTACGGCCGCCGACGGTAGATGAAAAGGTGTCGATTCTCCCAGCGGGGTTTGCGGCGGTGCATGAGGCGATATTCCGCCAAGGAGTGACACTCCCGCTGGTGCCCAATCTTCAAATCTTGGTGTGCGAGTTTGGCCTTGCCTTCGGTCAGATTTGCCCCAACATGTGGCGGTTGATGCTGGCGATGAACTCACTGTGGCTATTGTCCGGGTGCGAGGGGCCTACTGTGGCGGAAGTGCTTCACTTCTACGAGTTGGTCTACGTGAAGCGCCAGGGTTGCAGAGGGCAAGTGAACCTGAGCCGCCGCCAGGGAGCGCCCAAGCTGATCGAGAATCTAAGGGATTCAATGTCCTACTGGCGGGGGACCTTCTGCGTCGCCACGGATGGGTGGGAGTATCAGGCTGGGGCGAACGAGGAAGGGCCGACGTTTAGGATTAAGTCGGAGTTCCAACCTATTCGAGGTTGGCAACCAGTTTCCGCTTAATGTAGCTGGCGTGGTTTGTATTTTGCAAATGTACCTTTACTAATCGGTTTGTGCTTGTGCAGCGGGATTGCGGTACAACTTAACGCGCGAGGAGGAGTGTCGCGTGGCACGGATTAGAGGTTGTTGGCGGAACCGCAACCTGCTGGACTTCTGACTTCTGACTGGTTGGGAGTTGCTAGTCGATCAGAAATTAACTCGGTCCATTAGTAAGAAATTTCCGCCATACTGCTCCTTTTTTTGCAATAAGTAGCCGACTGACTGGTTTAGTTTTTTTTTTTTTAGAAACGCCGCCAGGTAACAAATCAAGCCGGGACGCTTTTGAAAAGCCATGTACCGCGCGGAGATTGATAATTTCCTGGAGACAATGTATGCCGAGGGGTTGGTGGCCCAGCAGACCGTAGTGAACCCCGAGACACTGGCGCTGAGCCAGTCAGAGGTTCCGGTGGTGTTGCAGATGCCGCTCCACTCTCACCTTGGCGATGATGGCCTGCCCGTCGTTCAGGCGGGGGTCCCCGTAGCAGGCGGCAAAAAAGGGGCCGCAACAGCGGCTGCTACGAAGGAGAGGGTACCCGCCAACAGGCGTGGTTCCCAGAAAGAAAAGCTGGTGCAGCCGGCAGGGACTATCACCGCCCCAAGGGAGGAACCGCCGCCGAGGGTGACGAGGGCTGCTGGCGGGAACACGAGGGTGCTTGAGAGGAAGCGCCGGCAGATAGACTCCCCCGACGAGGAAGAGGGGGAGGACGTGGAGATTGTCAGGGGCCGACAGCAGAAGAAGGCCCGTCAAGCCCCGCTCAAAGGTGCTGTGGTGGAAGGGGAGGCGCCCGCCGCCAGTGACCTGGACTCCTTCGCCGCCTACGCGGAGTTTATGACAGATGGCGAGAGGGAGTTCCTCTTCCACCTGTGCGAGAGGCTAGGGTTTGGCGGCCTAGCGGGGATCTCACGCCCAACCGCGATTGACCAATCGCCCTACAGCTCGGCGTTTGGTCAGATTTCAGCTCGGCCTAGTGGGGAAACTGCTGCGGCCGCCGCTGTTGAAGCATTCAAGCAGTCGGCGGAGTACGCGAAGGCGATGACCGAGTCCACGAAGGCCGGGCCTTGGCAAACATAGAAATGCTGAAGCGGAAGGGCGCCATCGACTTCGTCAAAGCGTCACAGCCCGATGCGCCGCCGGCCAAGAGTGCCCCGCCGGAGAAAGAGGTCATGCCTGCCCCAGCGGGAGGTGCCCGCTCAGGCAATGTGCCGTTGCGTTTGTATGCAATGATCTCGTCCATCCAGCTGGGGCTGACCTCAATGCTGAAGATCTCCGCCAGGGTCTTTGTGATACTCGGCTTGTCAAGGCACTCCACTCTTGTGTCCGCTGGACTTTGATGTGGTTGGGCGGTTGCCAGTCTCGCCAGTGACTCAGCCTTAGCGTTCTTTTCCCTGGGGATTTGTGTGATGGTGTGAAATTTGAACTTTTTGAGCAACGTTTTGACGTACCCCAAATATGCCGCTAACTGCTGGTCCTTGGCTTGGAAGCTGTCGTTGACCTGGTTAACGACTAATTGAGAGTCGCTGAATATGTTGACGCTGTCAGCCCCTGAGTCAATGGCGAGGAGCAAGCCGGCAATGAGGGCCTCGTACTCCGCCATATTGTTTGAAGCTTTGAAGTTGAATTTCAACGCGTATTCCGCGTTCAGTCCCCCGGGTCCTGTTAAGATGACTCCAGCGCCACTGGCCTTGGCGCTGGCGGAGCCGTCCACATGCAGGTTCCAATCTGACTGTGGGGGAGTTGCTTCCTCAGTGGTTACCATTTCTGCTCCAGGCTCTGACTCGGTACCGAGTTCAGGTTGACGCTCGGTGAGTTCAGCGATGAAGTCCGCCACTGCCTGGCCCTTCATGGCGGTTCTTGGCTTATATTCTATGTCAAACTCGCTGAGCTCAATGGCCCACTTGCTGAGGCGCCCTGAGTGTTCAGGGTTCTACATTACTTGCCTCAGTGGTTGATTGGTTAGCACATGGATGGTGTGAGCCTGGAAGTACTGGCGGAGCCGTCTGGCGGCAACGATGAGTGCGAGGGCAAGTTGCTCCAAGGGAGGATACCTTGTTTCTGCTCCGTTCATGCCTCTACCGGCGTAGAACACTGGGAGCTCGTCTTGGCCTTCCCGCCGGACAATGGCGCAGCTCACCGCCGACACCGAGACCGCTAGGTAGATGAACAGTGTCTCTCCTTGCACAGGGACAGAAAGGAGAGGGACTGCTGCTAGGTATTCCTTCAGGCCCTGGAACGCCGCCTGACACTCTGGGTTCCAGTTGATGACTTTCTTGTGAGTCGTTTTGAGGAGCTTGAAAAATGGGGCACACTTATCGGTGAGTCTGGAGATGAATCGAGAGAGGGCGGTTAACTTGCCCTGGAGGCATTGGACGTGCACTTTATACTCAGGGTCCGCCAGGTCAAGGATGGCCTGCACCTTGTCTGGGTTAGCCTCGATGCCCCGCTCGCTGACGATGTAACCCAGAAATTTGCTGGCGGTGACCCCAAAGAAACATTTTTCTGGGTTGAGGCGCATACCATAGGCCAGGAGAATGGTTACTATGATCCTGAGGTTTGCCACATGTCCGCTGGCCTTTATGCTCTTTACCAGCATGTCATCCACGTAGACCTCGATGATTTTCCCCAGATGCTTAGCGAACATGGCGTTCATCAACCGCTGATAAGTTGCACCGGCGTTCTTCAGACCGAAAGGCATGACATTGTAGCAGTAGAGGCCTTTGTCGGTGGTGAAGGTGGTGCACTCCTGGTCACCGGGATGCATCTTGATCTGATTATATCCGGAGAAAGCGTCCATCATGCTGAGGAGCTCATGTCCGGCGGTTGCATCCACTAGCTGATCGATACGAGGTAGCGGGAAACTATCCTTGGGGCATGCCTTGTTGAGATTTTAGAAGTCGACGCACATCCGCCACTTGCCGCTGGGCTTCTTGACCATTACCAGATTGGAGATCCACTGGGGATAAATGACTTGGCGGATAAATCCAATGCCCTGGAGGTTGGCAACTTCTTCTCCGATTGCCTGGTATTTTTCCTCATCAAAGGCCCTCCGCTTCTGCTTGATGGGATAAAAGGAAGGTTTGATGGTCAGCTTGTGAGTTATAATTTCAGGGGAGATACCTGGCATGTCAGCGTAGGACCAGGCAAAGACAGCGGCGTTATCACGCAGGAACTGAGTGAGCTCCGCCGCTACCTCTGGGTCTAGCTGGGCGCCTATTCGGACCGTCCGCTCAGGGTGTTCGTCCGAGATGCAGACAACCCTCAACGATGTCTCCGGGTTGACCGGTTCCTTCTTTACGTACTTCTTCTCTTCATCCCTAGGATCCTCAAAGATGTTTGGTGGCGGTGCCTGATTACCCACCGCCAGAATTTCATGGTGGCTGGCCAACCGCCCCACAGTCGTTGAATAGCACTCTCGAGCCAACTGCTGACTTCCTCTTACACAGCCCGTGCCGTTGGGTGTGGGGAATTTCATGAGAAGCATGTATCCGGCGATGATGCACTTGAGCTTGTTTAGCGCTGGTCGTCCAATGAAGGCGTTGTACGAACTGAAACAATCGACAATAATGAACTCCGTATGTACCTCCGCCATGCATGGACTAGTACCAATAACCAGTCGCACGTAATCCGACCCCAGCGGTTGTGTGACGTCGCCGGAGAAGCTGAGCAGTGGCTCGTGATCCTGGAGTAGTTTCTTATTCCGCTTGAGGTGGTTGTAGCAGCTGTTGAAGATGACATTGACAGCGGACCCGCTGTCCACCAGGATTCTCCCTACTGAGAATTTGCCAAGGATGGCGTCGACCAAGAATGGGTCGTCATGCGGTAGATGCACTCCACGCTCCTCCTCCTCCGAGAAGGTAATCGGTTCCCATCCTGATCTGGGGAGCTTGGCGGACCTCTCGTAGCGGATGTTGCAGACCTCCTTTGGGTCATTGGCGCGTGCATAGCGCTTTCTGGCCCTGTGAGACATGCCGGTGATTGGAGCGCCGCCATCGATGGTGTTGATGCGGCCCAAGGTCTCAACGTTGGCAATTACTGGTGGTGGTTAGCGTACCTTGAACTGCTCCAGCTTGCCGTCACGGTACAGGGTCTCAATGGCCGTTTTGAGAGCATTGCAGCTGTTGGTATTGTGGCCGCTGTCCTCGTGGTATTTGCACCACTTGCCGGTGTTCCTGGGTTTGCCCGTCTTTGGGTACTTTGGAGGGGGTGGCGGTGGGATCTGATCCTTGCACTGATTGTAGATTTCTTCATACGAGGCCGTGAGGACCGTGAACACTGCGTACCGCTGCGAGGACTCTGCCTGCCTGTTGCGGTTATCCCCATGGGTTGGGCGGTTGCCCTTATAATTCTGGTCCTTCTGCCGCTTGTTCTGATGGTGGCCCTGCTGCCACTCCCTCTTCTTGTCAGTTGGTGGTGTTGAAGGGGTCTTGTTAGCGGTTTCCTGATGACTGGGGGATGGCTGTGACGACTTTGGAGTTGCTGGTGGCGGTGGGGTTTCTCCATATGTAATGAATTCCGCCTGGGCGTGGATGACCGCCTCACTCATGATGTGGTCGTACGCCGCATTTGGGTGACTGTAGTTGAGGTGATAGAGGAATGGTCCCTTGACAAGTCCCTGCTTGAAGGCCGCCGATGCCATTGTTTTGTCTAGGTCACGGCACTGAGACGCTGCCGCTCGCCACCTTGTGACGAAGGCCTTTAGTGATTCGTCCTCCCCCTACTTGACGCTGAACAACTGACTTGTGTTGTGATGCCCGGCGGACAATAAGATGAACCAGGAGAGGAAAGCGTGTGATAGTGCATGGAATGAGCTGACAGACCCCGGTGGACACTCAAAGAACCAGTTCATTGCCTCGCCATCCAACGTTTCTCTGAACAAGTGGCATAAGGTGGCGTCGTCGAATCCCTTATTGTTGGTGACCTTCTTGAAGGTGTCCATGTGGACAAAGGGATCAGACACTCCGCCGTAATGCGCCATCTTTGGGGTTTTTGCAGACGCTGGTCTGACAGCTTGCAGAATCGCAGCGGTGAAGGGCCCAGGTCTGGAAGCGAAAAGTGGATTCTGAGTTGGCGCTGGGGCGCCTGACTCCGCCCGGATCAATCTTTGCTCCAGCTGGTGCATCCTTTCCAATATCTGGACGGTCGCATCGCCGGCGGAATCAGCCCGAGTACTCCGCTGGACCTGCCTGTGCCTTGGCGCAGGCGGATTGCCTTCAGTCCTCGTCCTAGCCTCCGAGCGGTTGGTATGCGGCAGTGATTCCGCCTCCTGCTCAATCATTAGCTGGGGGATGGGCGGTGGTCCCATCCCCAACAATTCAGGTGGGTCCAGCGGTACCTGCATTTGTATGACTGGCCCTGGCAACAATGTGCCAGTGACTGGTCCGCTACGTCTGGTGCTACGTGACTGCTCGCTCTGTGCTGGGCGGGCGGTGGCCTCTAGCGTCCTCTTTAGTTCCTCAAAACGTGCCATGAGCGTAGCCACCTGTCTTTGGGCCTCAGCCTTTTCTTTGCGCTCCTCCTCGCGTTCTCTGTTTGCCTTATGAAGATCCGCCAGTGCCATCTCGTACATAGTCACGAGATCCTGGCCCGGCGGGCGGCTGCTGCTTGGATTTGCCTCACCGCCGGGGTTGGTCGGTGTTGTGAATAGTGTGCGGTTAACGCCTACCGCTGGGTCGGAGGGCTGGGGAATGGCGGACTGGTCCGCCTGCTCCTCAGCGTTTCCTCCGCTACCGTTAGTCTTGGTGGATGTGGTGGGATGACCTTTTGTTCAAGGATTCCCACAGACGGCGCCAATGACCTTTTGTAGCTGAACCTTTGTTAACGCTGATCCGATGGGCGGATCGATACTTGTGGAGCTCTCAAAGCCTCCGCTACCTGTCAAGTAAAATACAACGGGCGTCAGAGGGAGACCGCGCTGGGCGGTCTTCAACTCTCCGATGCCTAAGTTAGTCAATGTATTTATGTTGACAGAATAACAGTAGGTAAGTATTGAATGCGTAATTAATGAAGAGAGAGGAGAGAACCTTTTATAGGTGAGGAGGAGGCTGACCTCCTCCTTGTTTTCGATGTGGGACTGATGTGCTTCGGTTCCCAGTTTCAGAAGCTTCTGATGCTATCTTGGCGCAGCGCGTGGCGGCGCGTCGGAGGCGATCTGGAGGTGCTCTGCCGCTGGGGTTGTAGCCCGCCTGGCGGTGTGTCTGCATGTCATTCCTTTGGTTGGAATTAGTACCTTTGGCGGTACAATGAGCGTGGCCCATTATAGCTAATTATGCTTGCAAATGTACATGTATGTACACCGGAGGACGGCCATAAGATAATGAGGGACATACACGCTAGTGTATGCGGTAACCACGCAGGGGCCCGGTTTCTTGCTCACAAGACCCTGAGAGCAGGATATTTCTGGCCAACCATGTCGGCCCTAGCCCAAACAATATCTAGTTCTTGCCACAAATGTCAAATGTATGGAAACATCCCAAGGGCACCGCCCATTGCTCTCTCCATACTCCTTGCACCATGGCCATTTTGCCAATGGGGCCTGGACCTGATTGGTAAGCTTCCCCAGCAGTGGGACAATTCAAGTACGCCATCGTAGTCATTGACTACCAAACAAAGTGGGTAGAAGCAGAACCTCTTGTCGCTATAACCACGGAGAAAGTGAAAAACGTCTTGTGGAAGAATATCTACTGCAGGTTTGGAGTCCCGGACACCATAGTCACAGATAATGGCACCCAATTTGACAACGATGAATTAAGGGCTTACACCGAGAACCTGGGCACTAAAATCCTGTATGCATTCCCGGCTCACCCCTAGACCAATGGTCAAGTCGAGGCTGTCAACAAGATAATCAAGAAGATACTGAAGAAGAAGCTCGATGAAGCCAAGGGTCTTTGGGCCTCTAAGCTCCCGGAAGTACTGTGGGCTATCAGGACCACGGCGACTGAGGCTACCGGAGAGACCCCTTTCTGCATGGCTTTTCGGTCTGAGGCGGTTCTCCCTATTGAAACGCAAATCCAGAGCCCCAGGATCGAATACTTCGACGCGGGTACCAACTTAGAGGGCCTACAGCTCGATGCTGATTTGCTCGAGGAACGAAGGGATGTGACACACATGCATAACCTGGCAAACAAGCGGAGGATAGCTCGTTATTACGATGCCAAGGTACAGTCCCGGACACTTAAATTGGGGGACTGGGTCATGAAGCAGGTTTACCCAGAGCCCCAGGGGCTGGATCCATTCTGGACAGGCCCTTATGAGATCATCGAGGAGCTTGGTCCCGCAACCTTTTACATCCGAGACATGGATGGAGTCGTTTCCCGTCACCCATGGAACACACAGTGTCTCCGATACTATTACAAGTAGCTGCAGGAGCATCTTGTCCTAGCTTTTGCTTTTTGACCATCCAGCTATGGCAAGCTACCCAAGCGGGTACTTATGTTGTATTAGCCACCATGTGGTACTTGAATGGAAAAATGGATTATTCAGACCATTACTTGGATTTTTTTTTGCCTTAGTAGCCGGAAGTGCCGGACAACAAAGCTACATGGTTGGTTACTTTATTCCAGTAATGAGTAATTTAAACATCCACGCTTCAGTAAGGCATAAAACACAAGCAATCTTAATCCCTTTAAATATTTCCATTCAAAAAAAATATAAAAACGCTTGGGAGGCAAATAAATTTAATACGGGACTACCCCAAATACCGGCTCGAGGCCATTGTTCAAAAAATGGGTGACAAAATAAGAGCCCCGGAAGGCAAATTCCCTAACTAGACATTAGGACGACTACCACTTGCCCCTCCATCGAGTGCGGTACCCTGGCTTTCTTGTTCTCTCCTATTAGCCTCCTGCTCTTTCTTCTTTGCAAGAAGTTCCCGCCGGAATTTGACTTCATCCAGGTACCCGGCTGCCACCCACTCCTTGTACTTCATGATCACGGCCTTGTCTTGAGCAGTGAGTACCAGGTCAATAAGCTCTTGGGAGCCTTTGTACTCGGCAATGGCCTCCTGCCTCTCAACGGGAAGGCGTTCCTCCAGGTGATCTGCCCTTGCCTTCCATGACTTGGCAGACTCCGCAGCTTCTTTCTTAGAGTCCCGGGCACTCATCACCTCATCCCTTGCCCCAGAGAGTTCCCGCTCAAGTTCCGCTATCTTTTTCTCCGCCGCCTCCAGTTCGGCCACCTTGGGAGTCAAGGACTCCACCTTCCCCTTCAAGGAGTCCCGCTCCTTCTCCAGCTTAGTCTTCTCCCCATGGAGATACTTCACTTGCCCGGACAAGCTGCTCACTTCCTCCTTCAAGCGGGTATCCTCCTCGCTGGCATCGATGGCATAAAAGTTGTATAACGCCTGCACCAGGAAGAAAAATTATCAGATACTTAAAATGAGGAAGTGAAAGTGTACACGTAGGTATGCGCTACGTACCCGCATCATCGACTCCCTCGCCAGCCTCCTGTTCTCTTGGGGAGTGTTATCCTTTGCCCGGATGCGGTCCAGGTTGATGTCCTTCAGGTCCCCAAGCATCGACCTAACAAATTTCTCATCTGCTACCCCATACTCGGAGAGCAGCTGCTTGATCGGTTTCCGCGGGACAACCGGCAGTACCGGGGACAGCATCCCAAGCGACGGGGTTGACTCCGGATGAGCCTGATGACTCTTCTTGGACTTCTTCGAGTCCCCCGTTACATCCAGCCCTGTATAGGTCACCCCCACATTCGCCCCACTGCGATGACGGTGGCGATGACCCTTTTTCCTCTTCTCCCCAGGCAAGAGGGCGCCCTCGCTACCAAGAGACCCGCTGGAAAGAGAAGCCTGAGACCCGGTTCCCTTTCCTTTACCCTTCCCCGGTTCTGCTATGGTAAGCACAGCCTCCGGTCCAGAACCCTCCTGTCTCACAATGGGGGCATTGGGGTCCGGTTCCCCATACCCTTCATCCGGTATCTCCAGCAGGGTATCCTCTATTGCAGTCCTCGTGGTCTTATTTTCCAGATCCACGTCGATTTGTAATGCTTCATCTCCTTGGTTGAGCAGCCTGTCCATCAATGCCAGATCATCCATTCTGTCTTCTTCTTTTCCTCTTCTTGGCTTCCTCTTTAGCACCTTCACTGCAAAGGTCAAACAGGTCAAACGGGTCAAAAAAAAAAAAAAAACTAGTATTTTTCACAGATCCTCACCGGGTACTCTTCCTAAACTTAGTCTGTCAAGTATGCGGTACCGGATAAATCTATAAGAACTCCTCCCCTCAATGTCAGCCCAGACAGCGTATAGCCTGGCAATGCGTTTCTTCTCTACATCCGATAGCACGTATGATTGGTCCCCGATGGCCTGAAAGGTCCCCGTAACCTGCCACTTCCTATTTTTGATCTGCCACCTACCCCCGGCAAGGAACACTTTGCTCTTCCACTTCTTACTTTGTGAAGTGGGTAGATCGGTAACGAGAGGCTCATAGTCCCGAGAATTGAATGTCATGTTTCCTCCAAACTTCTTCCAGTAAGCCACTCGGTAAACCGCTCGAAACTCGTTTATTGTAGGCCAGCCTTGCTCGCATAAGTCCCACATCGCCAGCATGCTGAGAAGTTGCCTCCATGCGTTCGGGGTCAATTGCCCCGGTGACAGATTCAACATCCTCAGTATGTACTGAACGGGTCTCGGCAGCGGTAACGATAGGCCCTGATACAGCTGATTCTCGTATAACGCTACCCATCCCGGCGGCAGATTACATGCCAACTCGTCCGACCTCAGGGGCCTAAGCTCCACGTGGACCGGTATGCCCCACTTTGACCTAACAGAGTTAATCTCCTTCAGTGTCATACTTCTTGCTGGCTCATCGCACCTCGTACCATCCACCAGCGTATACCTACGCACTGGCACGCCCGATGGAATTGCAACGGTAACCTCATCCTCCGTTCCCGGTCCATCGCTCCCACTTGTTTCCTCATTCTCGAAACTTACGAAAACTACCCCGGCTGAAGAAGCGGTCTCCTCCTCCCGGTACCCACGGCGGGTACCGCTGCTGGCGAGATAGGCATCTATAGCCTCCTCTGCTTGCCTCTCTGAGGCTTGATGCCCCCCCCCCCCCCCCCCGAGTGTAGCTCTCGTTTCTGATTCCATCCTATTAATCTAGGAATGCCCTAATCTTCACGTCTACCTAGAATCAGAAAAAGGGAGAGTCAGCCCAGATCCAGATCTAGGGCCCCGTGGTAATGAGAATCGCTCCCCACTACCATCCAACCCAGAAACCCAGATATTCAACCAACCCATAAAATCTAGACACTCCCACATCTATCTATCACTGATAAACGCAGATTTAGTTACTAGCAAGCATATTTGGTACCACGAACAACAGTTCTAAGGCAAACACAAGCCACATTCTTGGCCTATTGCAAAATCCCAGAAAGCCGAAAAATTTCAAGCAAAAACCCAAAGAAGAAGACATTTCTCTATAAACCAACAAGCAATTTCTTACCTCACAAACACCACAGTCGCTGGTCTGGTGTAGCCTTCCACGAAATCAGATCACCTGCTCGACTTTCTCCTCCACAGTGCTATCAGAGGCCCGGCGCAAAATTTGGGCAGAGTTTTTCCAGTTTTCGCAGAATGAAGGAAAGAGACGAATTTCTTTCAATCTTAAATTCAAATTCTTCGCGATCACAACCGTTGGTAACGAATCGTCGCCAACCGCCAGATCATGCCACGTGTCCCACTAATCCTTTAACTCCTTCAGCACGCCAACCGCCAGAAACCGAGGCGACGGGCATTTATTACCTACCACGTACCTCGCATGCATTGGCAACCCCATCGGGTACCAGAGGCTCCAGCCCTCATCCCACCCCATCGGGTACAAGAGGCTCAAGTCCTCATTCACCCCCATCGGGTATCAAGAGGTTCAAGTCCTCATTCAACCCCATCGGGTATCAGAGGCTCCAGTCCTCATTCAACCACATCGGGTATCAGAGGCTTCAGCCCTCATTCCACCCCATCGGGTATAAGAGGCTCCAGTCCTCATTCACCCCCATCGGGTATCAAGAGGCTCAAGTCCTCATTCCACCCCATCGGGTATCAGAGGCTTAAGCCCTCATTCCACCCCATCAGGTACAAGAGGCTCCATTCCTCATTCCACCCCATCGGGTACAAGAGGCTCCAGTCCTCATTCACCCCCATCGGCTATCAAGAGGCTCAAGTCCTCATTCAACCCCATCGGGTATCAGAGGCTTAAGCCCTCATTCCACCCCATCGGTTATCAGAGGCTTAAGCCCTCATTCCACCCCATCTGGTACAAGAGGCTCCAGTCCTCATTCACCCCCATCAGGTATCAAGAGGCTCAAGTCCTCATTCAACCCCATCGGGTACGAGAGACTCAAATCCTCATTCCACCCCATCGGGTACCAGAGGCTCAAGCCCTCTTTCAAAACTCATCGGGCACTTGAGGGTTAAATTGGGAGCACTGTACAGTAGCTACCTGCAGTGTAACCCGCTCAAGACATCCCTTGCATGTGCACTTGGGTTACTCCCTATAGGCACATCTGTGCTAAACCTTGTGACCAGAAATATCAAGTCCCCACCCAAGAGACAGCTTGAACGGGAACTTGGGGGACTTGTACATACTACCAGATAATTCACTAGGTTTAGCAGTCAACTGGGGCCCGTAGGGAAGACCCAGGTACCACACCACGGACCTGGTTCGCATCCCACCTGGATGGTCCGCGTCAGGGACGGCACCCTAGGCACAGAGGGGCCCGGACCTGATCAGTGCAGTCCATCCAAATATACACCAAAAGGCTGATATTAGCTGCAAAGGAACAATATGTGTCCCACATCGAGGATAGGGGAAACCCCTTTCTCTTGCTCGAGTATTTAAGGATTAGCACAACCACCTTTTACGAGTAATAACTCTTTTATCCACTATTTATTTGATCCACTTATATATTCGCTTCTCACTGAGGCATCGGAGAGGCGTAAACCGTCCGGTACGGTTTACCCCTCTAACGCTGTGTTTTCGGTTCAGGATTTAGGAGTTGGATCGGTACCCCAGACGGTATAGCATTCTGTGTGAGGTACCCGGAGAAAGCCACCAGAAACAACTGTTGATATAAGCTGAAAACAACGTCACTACGAAATCGAATTCTGTTCTATGATAATTAAATGAACTTCGCTTTTTTGTTGTTTGTTAGAGGTAGTTCTGTTGTTTGATAATGAATTAAAATTCAGTTTTATGTTGTTACAAGTATGTAGGAACGACAGATAGTTGTTCTTTTTTGTTGTTACTGTATTTGTGGTACAACATATCATAAACCTGCATGTGTTGGATTTGAACCATATCAAACCTCATTCATTCTGAACAATCATCAAAGCCATATTATAGGACCTAAAATCAGCAAATTTCTCATTGCATCTATTAACGCACCAATATACAATCTCATGAGTACCACAATACAAAACTAGCAAGCTAGCTTTTACATTAGCCAATTTCAAGTACTGTCATTGTTATTATCATCATAATATCTTGATCCTAATCTAACTAAGACAAAAGCCTAGAAGGCATCCATAGAGTAGATAGAGCAACTTGGGCAAAGAACTCGTCCGTATCAAGTGCAGTTGGAATAGTCCTTTGTGTATCATTTCTTACTCTTTGGTTATTTTCAATAGAACTTGACCGCCTTGTTGCAGAACCAGGGGTTCTAACAGTGTCCGAGTTCCTTATCAAGCTGCATGATGTGCTTTCTCGGGTGCTCCTGAATAATCATGAAAAATTTGATAAGGTCTTGCATAAAAACATTCACCAGCATGACAAAGAGGAAAAAGAGTGCATTGCATATAACAAGCTTCAAGTTGGCAGTGTATGTGATACAATAAAAGCACGAGATCTGCAACTCTTTGTCACCTACTGGTAAGTTTCTATAACTTTATTCTGCTTTCATAGTACCCTGGTTGTTGGCATAAAATTAACTAAAATTACAGTATTCCTTTTAATGTTGGCATGGATGCTGATTGTCACTGTACTTTCTATTTGCAATTTTTGGAGTTCCAATTGGAGGGAGTCTAATGTTGTAATATCATCTATATCATATTCAAATGCATCAATACCAGAGGGTGTAAGCTCAATTGATATAGCGGCTCTAGTCAAATGTTACCTAGCTACCCTTCCTGAGCCACTAACCACGCTTGAGCTTTATAATGAGATCAGAGGTGCTCGGTCTAGCATAAATGCAATGAGAAACATGGTGAAGAGGCTTCCTACTGTAAACTATACAACACTGGAATTTATACTAATTTATTTTGAAAGATTATCTTACCAAGTCAATGCCTTGACTTACGACTTCCTCTTCAGTAATCTCTGCCAATATATTGTGATTCCACAACTTACCAAAACCATCCTGAGGATTTAAGAATAAGTTATTATAGACTCAAGATAGTATCCAAAAAGGTAGTAGTTACATAGTTGAGTAGAGCCACTCAGCACTTGAGTACATAGTTGTTACAGATAACCAACATATAGCACTTAAGTACTATTAAAGCTGTCCTAAACCAATGAAGACCTTACTGCAGTATATTTGTCATCAACTCCCTTGTCATATGACCTTAACTATCTCTACAAATAGGTCAGAATTGTGTGCTTGTAATTAATACACTTGTCGTTAGACCTTGTTTTCCATTCAGATGACCTAGTGGTGTTAATCATCAAGGACAACAATCAATTTTGAAAATATATGCAGACATCAAAATCAAAGGGCATCATAAGAGGCAATCTGATGTTTATGAAGAGAAATTCTCCTTCATACCATCCCATCATTCAAGATCCGCAACATAAATTACACTAAAAAGAAACTCAGCTGAAGTCAACCACAACTAAAGCCAATTGGACTTGAAACATGATAAAGCAATTTGTAAAGTTATGCTTACATGGACTCATCATCTGGGTGGGCAACAACCAGCAACGCAGTTCTCTTCTTGGCACTACCACTTGATATCATCAACACATTATACTAAACCAATAGTAAAAAAAAAAAAAACACTCTGTAAAATACAAACGCTCGTGCAGAACACCCACCATTATTAGAATCATCTAAGAAAGCGCCCTTGGAAGGTGAGTACGAACCATGGAGAATTTTGAACAGAGAAGCTATCCATATTACAATCACATAACACCCCTCCCCCTCCTTCTCCTTCCTCTCATCCCAACCCAAATCCGCCAACGAACCCACACTCAACCTCGTTCACGGTCCTCTCCCCCGTGCAGCAATCCCGAGGATCCATCGATGGCAGACCCTGACTCTGAGCCTAATTGTTGGCGTCATTTAGCAGCGGCGGCTTCAGAGTTGGAGACAGTTCAACGACGACGAATCGGAGTCCAGCTCAAAACGATTTGAAGAACACCCATAAAGTTTAAGCAAATTTTATTCAAAGGTTATGGCTAATAAACACCCAAATCGAATTAAAGAATAAACCAATAAGGTAATCCGAAAACTCAGTACCAGATCCCAAAACCTGAGTAAAATTCAATTCCATTTCAATCACCTCTAACCTGTAAATCAACAAAATCCCTAATGCCCCAATCTAATTTCAAAGAAAATTAGCAAAACCCCCAAATCAATATCCCAACAAAACCCTAAAATCCAAAACGAATCAAAGTCGAAACCCTAAGAGGAAGAACGAGCTTACCATGCAATTAACAATACTGAATACTTCGGACTCTAGCTCTTGAAATCGAAGAACTCCAGTTCTGGGAAAACCTAGTTCGGGGAGTGCAAAGAAATCTTCTGTCTTTTCTGATGGAGAGGAATCAAGGGAATCTGGGTTGGGTTGCTGGTAATGGATGGGATGTTGCTAGGTTGTTCCTCTGGGTTGCCTAGGGTTGCTGCTGGGTCGAGATAGAGCTAGGCGTGAGAAGGTGTTTTTGATTTTTTGACCAAGTGTGGGAAAAACGCGGACATGTTAAGGCAAATTGATGATAAATTTACATGGTAAAAAAAAACAATTTTTGGACACACAAGGTGAAGTAATTTCCCCGTTTCATTCAGACAACATAAATCTGTCGTCTTCTTTTTTCAACTGAAAGTGAGAATTTCTCGGTTTATTCATACGACATTTATCTGTCGTCTGAATTTTTCAAAGCAAGAAAAACTAAAATAGTATGGATTCTCATGCTATTCAGACAACAGAATTAATATGTATGTTGTCTAAAGAAGTTTAAAAAATTCAAACGACAGAAAACAAGATTTCTGTCGTCTGAAGTGTGTTGTCTGAAGGCATTATTGGCATGTCACAAATATAAGGGATGGTTGTCTAAAAAAGGTAATAAAATCTGTTTTGCTTGTTTTGAGTCTAACTTAGTTAATGTTCCATTAGATTCTTGGTGGCTAGATTCAGGGTCCCCTATTCACATAGCTAATTCTTTGCAGAGATTCATAAGAAGGAGGGCACCGAGTAGGGCAGAAAAGAACCTGTTCGTATGCAATGGGATGAGAGTCGCAGTAGAAGCCATATGAGATGTCAGACTTAGATTAGGACCTGATTTTGTTTTAGAATTAAACAATGTTTTTTATGTACCTTCCAAGAGAAGGAATTTGATTTCTTGTTCACAACTTGTTGAAGCTGATTTCAACTATTTCGTTAATAAAATTGAGTGGATTTTGTTTTATAACAATGCTCCTGTTGGTAAACCTTTTATTGTGCATGGTTTATGGCAATTGACTTGTTCTTATGTCTTTGAAACTTTTCTTGTTGAAAACTCAGGAGTTAAAAGGAATTTTGTGAATGAAAAATCTTCAAACCTTTGGCATAAAAGACTTGGTCACATATCTAAAGAAAGAATTCAGAAGTTAGTCAAAGAAAACATTTTGCCTGATCTAAATTTTGCAGATTTAAATGTGTGTGTAGACTGCATTAAGGGAAAACTAACAAATATCAGTAAGAAGGGATCAACTAGAAGTCAGAATTTGTTAGAAATCATACACACAGACATCTCAGGGCCCTACTCCCCCCAAACCATATGTCGAAACCAGTATTTTATAACCTTTATAAATGATTTTTCTAGGTTTTGTTATGTCTACCTAATTTCGGAAAAGAGTCAAGCACTTTAAGTATTTAAATTTTTAAGAATGAGGTTGAGAATCAGTTGGAAAAGAAAATAAAGATAGTGAGATCCGATAGAGGAGGTGAGTACTATGGAAAATACAATGAAACAGGACAACATAAGGGACCTTTTGCACTTTATTTAGAAGAGTGTGGCATCGTAGCTCAATATACAACACCAAGGACACCACAGCAAAACGGGGTAGCAGAGAAGAAATAGAACACTAGTAAATATGGTGAGGAGTATGATGTGCACTACAGGGTTGCCGAGATTTTTATGGGGAGATGCTTTAAAAACAGCAAATTATATTCTGAATAGAGTCCCTAGTAAAGCTGTAGATAAAACTCCTTTTGAGTTATGGACAGGGAGAAAGCCTAGTTTAATGCATTTGCATGTCTGGGGGTGTAAAACTGAAGCAAAACCATATGATCCTCAGTTGAAAAAGCTAGATTCTAGAACTATCAGTGGCTTCTTTATAGGATATCCAAACAAATAAAAAGGTTTTAGATTTTATTGTCCTAACTACCATCTCAGAATAATAGAAACAAGAAATGCAAAATTTATTGAAGACACTGAAGCTACACAGAGAGAAGATATGAGTGATTTTCTTTTGGAAGAAGAAGAAGCTATTGCTAGAACCTTATAAGAAAACAATCAGCAAAATTTTGTGTTGCCTGCACCTTTCCCTATTACAACAAGAATTGATAACTTTGAAGAGATCCCTGAACATGCTGAAAATCCACCTCAAGTTCAGATACCAGAACCAGTAATTCCACCGAATCCTCCACCAAATCAGCAACCTCCAGAGCATCCTCAACCACCTATTTAGCCACAAATGCCAATTGAACCCTTGAGACAATCGCAGAGAGTTAGGAGACCAGCAATCTTGAGTGATTATGTCCTTTACCTTCAAGAAACAGATTTTGACATAGGAGAGGAAGATGATCCACTAAGTTTTAAGCAAGCTGTTAAAAGTGTGCATGCTAAGAAGTGGCAGGAAGCAATGGAAGCAGAGTTATAGTCAATGTATGAGAATGAAGTATGGGAATTAGTTGAGCCTCTTCCTGGTATCAAAACAATTGGCTGCAAGTGGGTATATAAAACAAAGAAAAATTCGGATGGGAGCATAGAAAGACATAAACCAGACTTGTAGCTAAGGGGTTTACGCAGAGAGAAGGAATAGATTATAATGAGACCTTCTCACCTGTTTCAACTAAAGACTTTTTCAGAATAATTATGGCCTTAGTTGCACATTTTAACATGGAACTGCATCATATGGATGTTAAAACTGCTTTCCTGAATGATGAATTGTATGAAGATATTTATATGAGGCAGCCTGAGGGTTTTATTGGTGAAGGCAGTGAGCACTTAGTGTGTAAACTTAAGAAATCTATCTATGGTTTAAAGCAAGCGTCTAGACAGTGGTATCTCAAGTTCGATTTAGTAATGGTGTCACATGGTTTTGTCGAAAATCCACTAGATGAGTGTGTATACCTGAAAATTAGTGGGAGCAAGTTTATTTTCTTGGTTCTATATGTCGATGACATTCTTCTTGCCAGCAGTGACTTATCTCTTTTACATCAAACAAAAGACTTTTTATCTAGAAACTTTGAGATGAAGGATTTAGGTGAAGCCTCCTATGTACTTGGTATCGAAATCTGCAGAGATAGAAAGAAGGGTCTTTTAGGTTTGTCTCAGAAAAATTACATAGACAAAGTCCTTAAAAGATTTAAAATGGATAAGTGTGCTCCAGGGGATGCTCATCCTATGACTAAGGGTGATTTGCTGCATAAAGATCAGTGTCCTAGGAATAATTTAGAACAAGAATCCATGAAAGATAAACCCTATGCCTCACTTGTTGGGAGCCTGATGTATGCTCAGGTCTGTACTAGGCCTGATATGGCTTATTCTGTTGGAATGTTGGGTAGATTGCAAACAAACCCAGGTCATGCACATTGGGTGGCTGGAAAGAAAGTCTTAAGATACTTGCAAGGCACTAGAGACCATCTTTTAGTGTATAAAAGAATTGAAAATCAAGAACTGGAAGTGATAGGAAAACCAAATGCTGACTATATAGGGAAAAATAAGTCCAAAATTCATAAAAAGTCCACATCTGGTTTTGTGTTTATGCTTGCAGGTGGTGCAATTTCGTGGAAATCTGTAAAACAGACTTGTGTGACTACATCTACGATGCATGCTGAGTTCATTGCATTATATGAAGCCACTATACATGCTGTGTGGCTTAGAAACTTTATCAAAGCCATTAGAGTAGTGGATTCCATTCACATACCCTTGCAGATTTATTGTGATAATAGTGCAGCAGTGTTCTTTTCAAAGAACAATAAGAGATCCTCAAAAACTAAGTTTGTAGATCCTAAGCATCTTCTGGTTCGAGAGAAAGTGAAGCATGATGAAATTATAGTTGATGATATTAGTGGAGATAACATGTTACAAAACCATTAGCAATTGGGGTTTTTAAGGAACATGTTATGAATATGGGATTGATTCAGTCATTTGACATGGCTTGAATCAGTGGGAGCTCGAGAGAAGCTCAGTTTTGTAATTTTTCTTTTGGTTTCTGTTTGTAACCTCTTGAATGCCATAATAGACAATATTTCCAGATTTATTAAAGTCAATATACATGAATTAATGTCTCAGATTCTTATGTTTTATGATTGCTGCAGCATATGATTGTTTGATAAGTATGTACATGTACTAGTTTTTCGGATGTTTGATAAATGCATCCATGATATTAGATCTATTTGGCTATTTGATATGTCTTGACAGTTGCAGAAGATCTTGATTCTCTTTATGAGAAATAGCAGACTTCTCACGAAGTATAAAGAATGATTCTGCAAGTGCAGAATAAAGGAGGACCTTATGTGGAAATTCATGTACTTTCATTCACAATGCAGTATTCCACATGATTGTATTATGTTGTTGGTGGTTTATGTGATTACAACTCTGTTTCTAGTGATTATAGAAAGCTGGCATTGCTGATTGAGATGCAAGTTTTTCTTTAGTTCTGCTACAGTGGTTGTGATCACATTAACCTTGAAATTAGATTGTAGAAATGTACAATATCAGTGATCACAAAAGAGGTTCTTGTCATTGCAGTTGCTTGATGAACCAATATGAAAGTCCAAGTGGGAGAATGTAAGCTTTTATTTGGACTTGCATATAACACAGAATTCATCAAGCACATGCATTTAAAATTTACTTAAGAACAAGAATTAAAGTTTGTACATTGACTACTATCCGGATCATATTACAATTAGGAAAGTGAATAAATTAATATTGTAATATGTGGAAATCTAATTAAGATGTGAAGTAATATTCACATGAGCATAATATCTGGTAATGTTTGCAGATTAGAGACTAACCATATGCAATTAGGATTCCTCAATGGGTAAGGATCCTTAAGCATTGTCTCCTATAAATAACATGGTCCCTGCCTTCACAATACACACAAGCAATATACCATCCCCATTATAGAGAGTATTGGAGAAGGGCTGAAGATCAAGTTATCGACATCGACACAATGACATCTTCTTCATCAAGTAAGTATTCCGGAATCATTGGCCTCTATTTGATATATCTGTGTTTGTGTTCTTATGGTGATATGCTATGTCTAAAGGATTATTCCACAGTAATTACTTATGTGTTGATGGAAAATGTTTTTACTTAAATGTGTGCATAAGCCCCTCTTTGAAAAATGAGTAGTGATGTTGCGATGAATACATTTCTGTTTGTAATCCTGGAACTCATTCATATATATCAAATACTTGCTATGCAGTTGGTTATAAATGCATTCTGTCTTTGTCCTGCAACTTATTCCATTGAGCTTCAACTGTGAGAAGAAGAGAACAGCATGCTATTCTTTTGCAGCAATTTATCCCCTCCACTCAAGGTAAACCCTGTTAGCTCCAGCTAAAACCATTCAAGTCAAACTGTTTGCAACTTGAAGAAGCATCAATATCATCATGAGAATTTAGGTCCAGTTTTGCTGCAAAGTATGGCACGCTATATCCTTGAGAAACTTTCTGAGTCTGATCTACTTTAACTGAATCTGCCTTGTTGGTTGTATGCTCTAGAAAGCTGTCATCTGTGTTTCTTGCTTTGAATCTTTCCTCGGAGTTGCAGTTGCTACGGTTCCATTTTTCTCGTTCAAGTCCGATGTTCATAGACAAGTCACCAGACCTTGCTTCTGAAGGAAACATTCTTTGGTCTGCATTCTTGGTTAGAGCGGAAACAAACATGTTATTCTCTTTTAGATGTAGAATGGTCTCTTCCGATTCCAATAGTACCCTGCTGCTATTATAAGCTCTTAGCCCCATCCTGCTATTGTTTTGTATCTCCTGATCCTTTTTAGATCCTTCACAGGAGGTGAGGCAGCTGTCCACAGAGCAATCGGTGGGCTGGTTTTGGGGGCACGATCCCTGTACTTCTTTTAGCTCTGTAAATGCAGAGTTCAAGCATTGGGTGGAGACTTTGGATACCAGTTCAGAGAGTTGAACTTTGGCAGCTTCAAGTCCCACTGTACCTAAGTTCTGTCTTCCTAGTGTCTCCTGGGCTTTCTCCAGCACCGACTGTAGGTATTTTCCTTGAGCTTCGATACGAAGTTGTAAGTGTCGCTGTACCTGCTCTTCAATAAACCAAATCATCAGTGTTCCTCTCTATATTACCCTCTACAACTTTCAGTGATACATAAAATTGAGAAAATATGCAGCAACAGATAATGCTTTTTGTCAAAGTACTAAAATTAATTATAGGAAGTTTTACTCTACATCTACTTATACATGTCCTATCAGCTTGTTTATTTATACGTCTCATCTGAATTATCCAATGCGAAGTCTTCATTGTTTGTACATAATTAATCACATATTGCTTGTTCACCATGGGGCTTCTTTCCATGAACATATTTCTGCTTCATCTATCTTTAACGAAACTCTATAATGAAACTAAATCTAACCATTTGTACCAATACAATTAACAATTTATGGGGTGCAAAAATTATTATTATTTTTTTTTAATTTTCTTTTTCTGGTTTTTTCCACAGTAGAGCATCTACCAGAAGTCTAGATTACTGTGGAATTATGAGCTCTTCTATTCTCATTTTGTAATCACGGCTGGTGTGCCTTTCCATGTAATCGATGAAATTAGAACAAATTAATAACTGCAGATTGTTGAACAGGTGAAAATGCATTTCATTCTGTGATTTCTCTATCAACAGTTTAAGCGAATGGTTTACCTCAAGCTGCTCATGTAGCCTTCTCTGCACTTCAATTTGCATTTGTAGTGTTTCATTTATATGCAAGCCTCTGGTATTAAGAATTCCCATTGTCAGTGCAAGTCTTAACGTGGGAAGTTTATAAGATGATAAGGAATTGAGTGCATAATTAGCTGTTGATGTTCATACTTATTTGACTGTGGTCCGATGTTCATACTGTTCATATGAGTTCCATTTACTTCAGATATTCTTTCTCCTGGCACTGCAGCTGCAACTGCACCTAATCAATACCATTGTCCCAAAACTGTGTTAAAGTTTTATTTTTGTCATCATTTCTAAATTGCAATTAATGTATGAAAAGAAATTTCTTCACAGAACTTGAACAGATAAATTTTGCTTACCAATTTTGTTTGTGGTGCCACTATTAGCATGTACGTGCAGATTCTTGCTGAGCCTATACTTCTGTTGGACCGAGAAAAGTAAAATGAGAGAGTTAGAGAGAGAGAGTTGGTAGTTAGTAGGGTCAGGTTAGAAGAAAACTCAAACCTGAGTCCCTCCAATCCCAAAATTGCTAATATCTATACATTTGTCTTATTTAAATTAAAATTATAGGTATTTACATTGGAGTACCTGGAGATGACTCTTTAGGTGGTATAATGTTAGCCCTGGAATCCCCATAAGTTTCATTACTGTTTTTGGAGTAGCCTCTGCATTGAAAACCATGAAATTTTTAAACTGCATTCAGATGCCCCTTGTTTCATTCATAGATTTGGTGTGATATTATGTGATGCATTGTAGTAGACTCACTCTCTGCTCCTCCCAGCTGGTTTACTGCTTCTATGAAGCGCTCATGGAGATCAGGCGTCCATTTGAGTCTTGGCTTGGCATCAGTTGAAAGGACTAGTCCTGAATCTTCAGGGCAAGTTTCCGGCTGCAGAAACAGATGCCTTTCAGGAGGGATGGCCATCCTGCTTGAAGAAGAGGAATGGATGTTCTTTGCCTGCTGTTGGTGCTGGTGCTGGTGCTGGTGGTGATGATGATGGTACATCATTATATTCTTCTCTCTACTCTTCAAAACCCAAAGTAAGTTTCAGTGAAATGTTCAACTGCATGGAAGCTGCGAAATACTGAAATCTACATTGACTACTTCTTACCTGGATCAGCTGGATGTCTGCCTCTTTCTCTTGAACCAACCTTACCTCTGATCCACTTGCAGCCTGGTAACTGCTCCGTATGTATGCCTAAATTCCTAGTTTGGTGAGTGAGATGATGAAGGTGGTGGTGGTGGTGGTGGTGGTGATGGTGATGAACTTCCTAACAATTGTTCTTTGCTCTCTTTCAGGACGTAGGCTAGCCTGCTATCTCTTTCTCCTTGTATAATGCATTTCTCACAAACCAAAGGGTATGCTGAGTATGTCTTTATAAAGCAAATTGGTGGGGGAAGCTTGGAATAGAATCTTAATTGAAAAAAGAAGAACTGATGGAACCAATCCAGTACTCACAGCGACTTGAAAAGAGATATTGTCCTTGGTATACTAATAGCTGCTTGTTGTGTGTTGTGGGTCCTTGTGAGTCCTCTTGCTCGATCTAATTCCACTCTGCATATCAAACTCAGTCTCTCATGCTACCACTACGTACCCTTTTGAATTCTTCAAACAAGTCGATCATAATGCCTTGGCCTTGTATTAGATACCAGAATTGATCCATTTGTTAATATATTATGATTTGTTGGTTTTGTGCATTCGTATTGGTTCTCTCCTGGCACGTACAGGCAAAAGCTGGGAATCTTATTCCCTGATTTCAGATGAGGGGAATCCACTGTGGCTGTTGAGAGGTCCCTCTTCACCCTCAAGTCCTCAAAGGAGGAAGATTCTTGGAATTTGAATATCTTTATATGTCCTCCTCTTTCTCCCAATTAATTCGAGTCACTTTCCATCTGCACTTGTCAATCTGCTACTGCTGCTGCATAGGTATGTATCAACATGAGTGAAAGTAAATGAATGAGCTAGCTAGGAAGGCTCTTACCTGAAGATTACCTAGAATGTATTCATATTAAAAGTCTGCAGATCGAGACACAATACCGAAGTTTTAATTGGGTGTCTTAGGAGGAAGATTCTATTGACTGGAGCACCAATTGCTAGAGACTTTGGAATTATATATTTACAAACTTACATACAAGAAGATATGAAAGAAAATAGCAGAGAGAGGGAGAGAGAGAGAGAGATGCTCCCCTTTGGAGTTGGAGATTATATGAAGGCAAAGAATGGAATAAGGAATACATTCCATTTTGTCTCCTTCGGTAAGTTTGGTACTTATTCAGCAGCCCGCACAGGATAAAATTAACCTTAATCAAATTCATTGTTTTCTTTCCTTTTGTTATTGGCATCAAACAGCCGGCCGACGAATCCTAAGCAGTCGGGGACCCCAACTTAAAGGAGAAAGATCAAAATTCACAAATAAAAATGGAAGCCAATCACGAGGTCACACCAGTTTCATCTGTCTATGATCAGTTAGTTCCTCGACTCGAGGAATTTTTCTTTTAGCTTTCGTATAATGGGGGACCAAGGCCCAAAATAAAGAAAATTAAAAACTAATCAACTTCGGCCGAAGAGAGAACTCTAGGCCCGGGGCCATCAAGGAAGAATGATGTTACACCTTGTGTTTATATTTATGTGTTAAGTCATTTGGATGATAAACGATAAAAAAAAATATTTTAACTTTCGTTCAAAAATATTTAGGGGTCCTTAAAAATAATTTTTTCTTCGATTCAATTTTTGATAATTTTTTTTTCATGGAGTTATAGAGCGCATTAAACCGATTCCGTATACACGAAAAACGCCAAAATCCGAGTTCGTCTGAACAAATTATTATTTAAAGAGGCCGGATTATTGTTTCGGGAAACCCTTATATAAGGAAAGTTTCTTGAAGCAAAAATTTTCAGCTCTTATATCAAAATTTCCAGAAAACACAGCAGCTTTTCGACCCTATGCCAATCCGACCTGACCTAACGGTATCTCGCTCCTCCGGCCACCTTTGACTATGCCATTGGCCCCAAAAGGATCGGTACCTCGTATAAGGCGATCAAAAGTATTTTCTTTGCCACGAGTTCCGTCGGGTTGACTGATCAATTTTTGCTTTTCCGTCCAACTTTGGCAACGCCACCACCTGGGCTTTTAGTTATCCTCTCCGCGTCCCAACGCCACATGGCTAAAAATGGACTACCCAAAACCTGTATAAGTAAGTCCAACACTTTTAACAGTTCAAATTCCCAACCTCAACACATGGAACCTACATGCTCCCCACAATTACCACCAATTCCACAACCAGAAATAAGAAAATAAATCTGAATCTTTTCAAATTTACAATTAATACAAGTGGTTGGTGATCAGAGCAATCTAATAATTTCACTGGATAAACAAAGATATAAGAGTATGATAATTAAATCTTACGATGCGGAAGCAGTGATAAAAACTATGCCTCGACTCCAGGTATGACGAACCTCATCTAGTCTAGCCTGCAAACTGAGCATTTGAAACCGAAGAGCCCAGTGAAAAGCATTTGAAAAACGTAGCATGAGTGGACAAAAATATATACATTAAAATAAAGCAAAATAAGTTTTTAATGCTTTCCCAATCATTCTCTTTCTCAAAAGTCAAAACAAGCCTGCAATTCAATATTAAAATCCCTGAAAAAAACTTTAATCGAATTTAGTAAATTGAGACCAGCTTCACCCGGCTGGTCAAGTAGTAAAGGTAAAATAGGGGAAGAATGATCACCATATTTTGATGAGCATCCCAGGCTAAATATGTACTCCCATACTCCCAAATCTTCACGCCACCAAGGTAGAATGGATACTGGGCTTTTGTGGAACCACCACTAAGGCAGCTACCGCATCACACGAAGGGGGAAATGGCTTTAGTGATTCCACCACTAAGGTGGATACCACATCACCATGAAGGTGGAACATAACAGGCAAAAGTAGCTTGTAATGAGATCAAATAACCATATATAACTTACCCATAGTATGGTGAGAATGAAAATATGAACAAAGATAAATATACTTCCCCAAAATCTCATATAATCCATAATCACAAATGGAAAAATGAGTCTGATTCCCAATCATACTCAAAATCTCATATTCAACATATTGACAAGGAAAAATTTTAAAAACAGTACCCGATAAATGGCCCACTCTGAATTTTTGTACATTAAATTTCAAAGAATTCAATTTGATACATGACTTTCAAAACCCGGCACACTTTTAGTTCATGCCACCAATAACACCGTTAACCTTATGCAATTTTTCATTTTTCAAAGAGTGATTTCGAGTTTTCCTCTCTCTCTCTCTCTCTCTATCTCACGACCAACATGCAACACTAAAAGTAAAAACCAACCCCTCACAATTTTCCATCATCTTTCTTTACCATTGTTTTCTTCTTTTATAGATGGCTTGAATTAAAACTGTTCATTTTCCTTTTTCCTCTACCAACACGGCAACACCCATGGTTCTTCTTCCATGGATTTCAATCCCTAATTATGATAACCCAATTCAGAGAACTCTGAAAACACCCCCGGCGGCGAAGACTCCTCCCTGCTCGTGGTGGGGGAGGACGTTGTGGATGGTGGTGGAGCGCGTGAGGGCCTGGTGGATCTCCATCGATACGCCACCGGGGTAGGCGAAGATAGTGGTGACACCCTGGCGCTCTAGGGCCTCAACGAGGATATTGGTGTCTTTTCGGCGCTTACCGGGGGCAAATCAGGGAATTATAGGTGCTGGGTCTGGAGGAGCAGTGTTGGTGATAGGAGTGGTGGCTTTAGGGGAGCGAGAATTGGAGATGTGGAGAGAGCGGAAGGGTGTTTGCTAGTGGGGGGCAGGAGAGTAGGGGAGGGCAAATTGGGAAAGTGGGTTTAGGGATTTGGATGAAGAAAGAGGAAGAAGGTAGAGCTATGGTCGCCATTGTTGACAAGGTCTGGGTAATTCCCAAGATATTTTCTTCATTCTTATGTTTTTTGTTTTTTGTTTTTGTTTTTATTAAATACTGTTTAGTCATTGAGCTTTTGGCCAAAAAACACTTCAGTCTCTGGCCTTCTAATTTCACACGTTTAGTCCCTGTACTTCAAAATTTCGGACCAATAAGTCCACTCCGTCCAATCTCTCGGTTAAGTGGTGACCTGGCACACACGTGGACGCCAACTAAGTGTTGAGTAAGTGATATGGATGGCAAATTCTCCATTATGCCCTTGGTGTCTTTACCCTCGATCAAGACCCAATCCCTAACCCATTTCCCCCAAAACTGCCCTAAATTTCAAATTCATCTATCGAGCTCTCCTAATCGCGCCTAACCCACGAAATCGAAAACCCTAGAACTAAAGAATAGGGGAAAATCTTCTGAATCGGGGGACTGAACCTTAATCCCAGATGTTTCGAATCAATCTGAGAAGTTGGATATAGAGGTGGCGACATGGCTGGGAACGACGGTGATGTTTGGGTTCCGAGAGTTGAAGACGCTGAGAAAGTGGACATCCTTGAATATAGTGAGTTATATTTCTGTTTTGAACCACAAGATCATGAATTGAACATATTGACTGACTATTTTGGATGGTTTCGAGTTTTAAGGTTTTCAACAAAAATTGGGGGTTTCTTTATGGGTGGTTTGTGGGTTGTTTTTAGGGTAGGTTCAGTGTTGTTTCTGATGTTTTGGTAAAGGGTTTTGTGTTGGAATGGGAATTTCGAGTTCTAGGGTTTGAAAATCGAAATTGGGTGTTATGGGTATCTGGGTTTCGAGTTTAGGGATTTTCAAACTATTTTGGGTTTGCAAATTTTGTGCACTTGCTTGCTTCAGGTTTAGTGTGTCTTGTATTTAAGTGCTTCAAATATCTCGAGTGTTTGTTGAGAAGGCTGGTTATGGCTTTTAATATTGTCCGAGTTGTGGGTGAGTTTTCTGCTTTTTCTTTTATTATGGTACTGAAAGTGCTGAAAGTGGTCCATTAGAGGCAGTAAAGAATTTTTTTTTGTCTTTTGTCTCCCATGTGTGAAGAATGGCATTGCTGGTCTTAAACAATGTTTGAAAGTGCGTCTGTTTGTCTTTTACCTCTTTGAGGAAGCATACATTTGTACATTTCTGTTTTGGTTCTTGCATGCACAATGGCTAGGTAGTTAATTTGCAAGTTTATTTGTGTTTTCTTGCTTCAGGAGTTAGGTACTAATGTTTTTATAATCCCTATGCAGCCCACCCCGATTATTTCACCGTCAAAGTGTACCATGGAGGCTGCTTACAGAGGGAGTCCTATGTTGGAGGGAAAGTTGACTACTATGGTAATGTAGATAAAGATAGGATGTCATTGGTGGAGGTAGATAACATGGTGATGCAACTTAATCCGGTTATGCATCGCAAAGAATTGACTATTGGTATAGGATAGGTGATGAGAAACATTCACTTATGAAGCTGGAAACAGATCAGGATGTGGTATTCATGTGTAGTGCAATACCTACTTGGAGGCTTATCATATTGTACTTGGACCATGTAGAGAGCTTCATGAAGTGTTTGGGGATTCAGATGATGATATTTTCATGTACGAAGATTTGTTCTTCAGTGAAGGTGGTAAGAGCGGTGTTGTTATAGAAGAGCTTCCTGACTCGCCAAGAAAGAAGCCAAGTGTTGTTATAACAGAGCTACTGGATGAGCCTATAACACAGCCAAGCAAAGGAGTTGTGATTAGAGATATGGAGAACCATGTACCAACTCAAGCAAGCCAAGCTGGAGGTTTGGATCCAAAAGAGAAGGGAAAACAGAAGCTTATAAAGTACCACTCTAGTGGGAAAAAAACTTCAAAAGGTGACCAACAAGCATCAAGTGGTTTGGGGCAGTCAAGTATAGGACAAGGCAGCAGTGATATTGGTTCAACAAGTGGTGTGCAAGGGTCAGGTGTGGTGCGGGGGACAAGTGATGTAGAGTGTAAGGGTTCTGGTCTACATGATATAGATGTGATGGACTATCTTCAGTCCTTTGGTGGTGGTGAGGCTAATGGGGGATTTTGTGAAGGGGGCAGTGAGGAGGCAGGTTCAAGTGAGGAGGATGAGGATTATGATCCTCAATTTGATGATGAGGATTATGACCACTATGGAACTGATGATGATGATTGGCTGGAAGAAGCAGTGATGGAGACAGCTTCAAAAGGCAAAACTGCAAGGGTGGGATCAAAGGGTCAAGAGTCAAATGTAGAGCAGGAAGTGGAGCACTTTTCTGATGATGAGGATATGTTTAAGGAGGATGGTTCAGATGATGAGAGGCTGCAATATGCCAGTAATTCTGATGGAGAATTAGAGGATGTGGGGATTGAATTCAATCCTATTACTGATATGAAAAAACCCAAGTTTTGCTTGGGAATGAAGTTTGCTGATGTGAAGGTATTGAGGGATGCCTTAAGGGAGATGGCAATTCAGGGTGGACGGGAATATGTCTATATCAAGAATGATAAGACAAGGTTAAGGGTGGTGTGCAAGGAGGATAACTGCCCATTTTTTCTGTTTGCCTCCAAGATGAAACATGAAAGCACTATTCAGATGAAGGAGTATGTACCTGAACACAAGTGCACAAGAAAATTTAACAATAGCATGGTAAGGATGAGGTACCTTACAGCAAGGTTCAAGGACCAGATTGCTCTTAACTAAGAGATAACTCCAGGTCTAAGTGTTCTGATTTGTTTCTAACTGCTTATGCCATTAATTCTGATGTGTTTTGGAACTTAATGAATTTGTTTGTTTTTGCATATTCTCTAGCTAAGACCATGTCAGCTAGCATTAGAGCTAGGGTTTCAAGGTCAATGGCTTATAGAGTTAAAAGAACTGCCCTATTGGAGGTTGAGGGATCCATTAGAGAGCAGTATGCTAGGTTGAGGGATAATGAGATGGAGCTACAGAGGGTTGATCCAGCAACATCCATCGACATAAAGTGTGACTTCAACAACAAAAAGAAGCTATAACTATGCCAGAAAAGCAATCAGACGACAGAGGATATCTGTCGTCTTATTTATCAGATGACAGAAATTTGTTAGGTCTTCTGTTGTCTGATGAAATCGAGACATGAGGCTAGTGAATTCAAACGACAGATAAATGTGGTGTGATCTGAAAACAAATAACAGTTCCTTGTAATTTCGATGATCTAATGCTTATTCCAAAGACAGAAAAATGTGGTTTGAATGCTCCAAAGTAGAAGATATGAAATCTTATCTGTTGTCTGAATGGACTTATAATAACATTTTAGTGTTGTTTTATTCACATTCCAATAACAGTTAACTGTCATTAGCATTCAGTTTAGATTACATTTATCTATCGTCTTTAGTAGCCTACAATAACATTTATATGTTGTTTGAGTGCACAAGTAACAACATATTTTTTCTTGTTTATGTTGTTCTTAGATATGTCCAACAACATATTTGGATTTCACTTTGTTGTTGCTTTTTATTTCAGATGACAATTTTCTGTTGTTTGAGTACACAAGTAACAACATATTTTTCCTTGTTTCTGTTGTTCTTCGATATGTCCAACAACATATTTGAATTTTATTTTGTTGTTGCTTTTTATTTCAGATGACAATTTTCTGTTGTTTGAATGCACAAGTAACAACATATTTTTCCTTGTTTCTGTTGTTCTTAGATATGTCCAACAACATATTTGGATTTCATTTTGTTGTTGCTTTCTAATTCAGATGACATATTTGTATTCTCATTGTGCCACAATTATGTAAATCTGGAAACTAGCCAATGCATTCATCAAATATGGAATCCATTCATAAAAATACTAATATTTGATTAATCTGTTACTGCAGCTATACATACATCCATAATGGAGCTAAACTTAGTAAACATAAGTTCAATAACCTAAATATAGCAGTTGGCATGATCAACAAATGGAACCCAAAAAACGCATATATCTCATATTATTGATCATGTTTGGTGAAGGAAAATTTATGTGGTGCATCAGTCTCTTCAACAGTTGGTTTCGACACCGTTTTTTCGCCTCTTTTCATTTGCAGTGCCTTCATCCTTAGTGTTATTGCTTTAGCTTTGGCTGTGTTGTTAGACTGGGGAGTCATGTCTTGAAAGAAACAGATCTGATCAATAGTCAGCAATATGTATATCACACAATTAAGTAAAGGAACCAAATGTCAAAAACTTAACAGCCACATCAACTCACCAAGTAAACAAATATTAGAACAATTCTAGCATTAACGCAATGTTCAGTTCTAGCAAAAATTTCACAGAAAAAAAAATCAAAAAACCACATGTTCATTTTGTCACCTGGGGTCAGGTCAAGGCAGAATAGAGAGGGTTTTTTTTCCAAGGCGTTGACGTCAATTGGGGTTCATATCCATGCATTGTGTCACTTTAACTAGTTTTCAAAATTACAGAAATGGGGAGTTAACTAAATCTTTCAGAGCTGGTACAGGGACAGACCACGTGACCATATATCACCTTATATGTTTGTCATTTGTATAGAAGATCTGTCTCACCTAATTACTTCTGCAGAGGAGAGTAGTCAATAGAAGCTAGACCAATGACCCTTACAAAAGACAGAACAATCAGAAAACTAAAGTTAAAAGGCATACAATCCACTCCAACCACTACAGAAGATCAATGCAAGGCAAAAGCTTGCATCCAATATGAATAAACTTGATACAAGGCATATAAACAATGACAACATTCAAATTCAGCTTATAGACATTTCACCAAGCAAGAACCACACATTAGATACACATTCCAAGAAATTTTGATACCTTATAAAAGTTCATAGATTGACTCATTAGTCCCAAAAATCATGTACATTCACATCTCTAACCAAACTGATCAAAACTCGATCAATAAAATTCGGGTTTGCGAAAAAGCTAAAAAGAGCTAGAGGTCATGTACCTGCTCTTCTGCTTGTTGTTGAGTAGTAGTGTCATCAATGTCACCAACACCATCACCATCAACAAAATTCGTAAACTCCCTCTGCTAAACCGATATTCTTACTCTCAAATAGAACTGAAGTACATGTATTCCAAAGATTTAAATCAGCATATTAATGGAAACTAGCATATGTGAGCCAAACTACAGGAAAGCTAGAATATTAAATAATAAGGTCTATGTGAGAGATGCAAGCCAACAATGTCACAAAATTGTTGAATCTAATACAAGGGCATGAGCAAATGGGGAAAAAATCTCATTTCATGAATCATGTCAGGGCATGTTTTTTTTCTAAACGAGGAAAGGGAGCCTGTGTAATTATTCTCACAAGGTGTTGGTTGCAGCTTGCCCATGACTACTGTCAAGTTCAATTGATACTATTTAAAGTAGAAAACAACAAAAAATAACTATATTAACTCTAGACTGCCCCATAACGCACAAGAATTTAAGAACATGGAAAGAAAAAAAAAATACATTGGAAATATAAAACTATCGAGTATGTCGGTCGCAAAGTTCTCCCTCATAGTATATATCAAAAACAAAGTTATTCTGCCTCATTGGATTCCTTACACAAATTGATTAGCAGCTTATTTCCATGTATGATTCATACAACCAGATGGAGCAGAAAAGCTTAAGATGATAGAACTCATATAATTAGGCCACAAATTCCACAAAAGCAAACCCACACAAAATTGAAAACAGATTAAAATGCTCTTAAATTACTGCATCATTAACATGATTTCTGTTTCTAGTTGCAGGGAAGGCCATTTCAAAATATTTTGGGTTGATTTTTCAAAACACAAAACATTTGTTGCACTCATTAACTAAGAAAATGTTCAACAGCCCATCAAAAACCGAGTGGAGTAAGAATTCAGCACCCACAAAAGTAGCACCACTTAAGAAAACTTTAAGTTAGATAACAAGGTAAGCCATGACCTAGATAAATCCAGTATATGCTATTTTCTTGTACTGTTAAACCCTGCTAAGTTTAATACTCACCTCTGACTGGTTTTGGATAGAAGCAAGCAAGTGTCTTACTGAAGGATCATTTGGGTCAACCCCTGGAAGCTGTAGAAACATTAAAAATAATATGTTATTGAAGGCTAGAGTTATGCAGAATTTTTTTTATGGGAATGAGGGAAAAAATGGAGGATGCAACAGATATACCGAGGCAAGGATAGAAGACACAAAAGACTGATCAGCCAATAATTTACTCATATCTTTATCGCTAGCAGAATTTTTTCACCTTCCTGCACAGACATTTGAAGAGCTGCAAAAACCAAATATCAAAAAGGAGACCGACTGCATACTAAGGAAACAGTAACTGATATGGGTAATTTAAAATAATTGACTAGGGAGAATTCTAACTAAATCTGCAAACAAATGGAATCATCCATAACATGTGGCTCACAGGCAAATGGTAAGGCATGATTCACCGTGAGTAACCACCTGGACATGCTCACCGATGGCCACGGCTTTGAAGCTTCAACAATAGACTTCATCTTAATCCCACTCCCACCTTCTCCATCTCCAGTGAAGATAGGTGTACTGCAAGAAGAGAATAGAAATTTTTAATTCAAGCAAAGAAATTCCCAGGTCATTAAATCCCCATGAATACTAGTCTCAGATATTAGGCTCTGAACTTCAAATATGACATAACCCCCTAGGTTAACAATCTTGTTTTTAGTTTATGCAAATCCCAACTTTTGAACCAATTTAGCCATTACTAAGAGGTGATGCAGCACTCACATGAGAGTTAGGATTGGAACAATCGAAGACATGATTGTTATACTAAGGAGTATCACATTTACAGTTCAAGATGTTAGACCAGACAACTTAAAATCCGGCGCTATTATCCCAATCACTTATTCAGGCATCAAAACAGAAAATGAGGAAACACATGAACACTGACCTTATGAGTACATCAGAAAGAGCACTTGGACCAGCCGAAACATGAACAATGTGGCTAGTGTCATTATTGTTCACAGCAGCAAGAAGTGCTTCTAGTTTCTCTGACTTTTCTTCATCTTCTTCACCAAAATTAATGATATCAAGGGCTACACTGTTCTTCTTTAACTTTCTTCCAATCATCTCCAAAGTCTTCTTTTCATGTTTAACAGCACTGACAGCAACACATAAGTCAAAATGGGTAAGTATACAAGAACTGGCAAAAAATAATGTGAAATCACAAGCATAACTTGGTATAACTAGCCTTCCAGCAAAGACTATAATCCTTTGTTGTTGCTTCTTATTCTGGCGATGTTTGAGGGCCAATTGAGCCACCTGAATGCCAGCAGCCAGGTTCATCTCACCACCTATTTGTAAAGAGGAAGGGTAAAATACCTCTCCACCATCATCAAGAACAAAAAACTCGCCATGTTCAAAGGGAGACATGGTACCAGCAGCTGTATTCAACTAGAAACCTGCAGATTATTGGCAAATAGAGTAAGGAATAAATAACTGAAAATTTCAAATATTAATACTAGATCATATCAACCAATTTGTATGGACTACCTTGATTTGCAGAGCCTAGCTGACTGCTACCAATGCTCTTCTACAACAGTGGGATCAACTGATAATCCACAATCTTATAAAAAAAAATGATTATCAACAATGAAGCTATTGGAAAAGTTGAGGATATGTACTTGAGATCTCAATATATAGGTCTTTAGATTGAGGATAGTTCAATACTTCCAAATGTTTTTTAAAATTCCAGAGGAACCAAGAAAATGGGCTATTAAAATACAATCACGACATACAGAACCTATTATTACCAACTCTCCCCCTCTCTTACATTCTCTGCCAATGATAAAACCCAACCCATATAGATTGAGACACAAATTGAAGACGAAGAGCAAAAATAAATCCAAGCATAAAACCAATTACCCACAAATCAATTGCACCGGAGGAGTTGATGTTGCCAAGAGTCCTCAGATGTGGGTAAAACAGAGGTTGTCCAATTCTGAGCCAGCGGGTAATCAGAGGAACACAGCTTTCTTCACCTCTCTTGAAGCGAAAAAATATAATCATAGTTGTAGATGCTAACTAACAACACCACTTTTTTCGCTCTCTCTCTCTCTCTCTCTCTCGATCTCCACCTCTCTGTAGAGTGTTTCAAATAGACATGCTTACGAGTTTGTGGAATGAAAACCAAACAAGCATAAATTAAACCATATACTAAACATGAATCTAAGGCAAGAGATTAGCCCCAGATTCAGCTAATAGAGCAACGATATGAAACCCCAAAATGTAGAAAGAGGGAGAATATGTAGTACCTGAGAGAGTGCAGAAGTGAAATTAGTATACAAAACCTGCAATTTCAGGAGAAATTGAACTTTTCAAATCGGAACCCATCCCTCTTCTTTGTTTCTCACCCTTGTTGTATATGTAGAGCTGATGTGCCTTCCAATTTCAAATCCGAACCCATCTTCTTTGTTTCTCACTCTCCAAAACGAAGTTCTATCCATCAAATATAGCTTAGATAGAGCGGAGAATCTGGAGAAGAAAGAAATACCAGATTTGTGATGGATTATATTGATATGATGAGATCTAGCTTATAATTGATCTTACCCAGAGACAGGATGCATGTATTTGTGACTTTGGTACTCTGAATACCCAAACACCACACTAGCTTCTCATAGATATGAAACGGAAGAGAAGTAGGTTGAGAGCGGAAGAGAGGCCGACCCAAAGAGAAATTTGCAAGGGAATTTTATCAAACCCCAAATCAATTTTCAGAAAAATCATATATCGAACATTGAAGTTGAACCCAATCGAAAACAGAATAGTGAAGCTTCCTCTCTCTTAAGTGGTTGCTGGACAGCTCCATTAAGACGCAAATGCAAACAACAAGGATTTTTTAGGGTTGAAGGCGAGACTAAGAAGGGTGGCTTAGGTTTTGGTAAGGATTCTCATATTTGAGAGATGGTCGAGTTTTAGGTTTATATCAACCTCTCAAATCGGCCGAGTTTTCTTACTGGAGCTTCGAGTTTTTGGTTGCTAAGAGATTGATTGGATGGGGTTTTAGACAGAGCTAATGTTTGGGAAATACACGAAGTGTTTCGCGTGTATTCTGTAGTTATTCCAAAAAAGACTTAAGGAAAAGTCATCTCATTCAGACAACACAATTTCTTAACAATGTTGTCTGAATATCACCCTCATTGACTTCTCAGCTAGGGTTTGAGACTTTTGAGAGGGAAATGACTTGAGGTAGTTGGAGGGAATTCCAAAATTTCTGCTAGGGTTAGATATGAAATATTTCCATCTTTTCAGACGACACATAAATGTCGTCTGAATCTGACAATATCTTCAAAATGAAACAAGCATGGTTTCTCATTGTATTCAGACAACACATTTAATTTATGTGTCGTCTGAGTTTAGTCTGAAACACTCAGACGACAGAAAATGACAATTCTGTCGTCTGAACTCTGTTGTCTGATAGCTTTTTTGGCATAGTGTACCAATTTTCAAAAGAATGTACATTTGCCTAGGAGCCTTAAAGAATGGGTTCAAGGCTGGGAGTAGAGCAGTGATTGGACTGGATGGAGCACATCTTAAGAGTTGCTTTGGGGGTCAGCTTCTAACAGCTGTGGGGATTGATGCCAACAACACTTCTTGGGTTGTGGCATATGCAATGGTGGAGCTGGAGTCAAAGGATAGCTGGACTTGGTTTCTTGAACTGTTGGTGAAGGATCTAAGTATTGAGAATGATGGTGCAGGTTAGACTTTTATTAGTGATAAACAGAAAGGGTTGAAACCTGCCTTTGAGGATGTTGTCTCATCTGCACAAATCAGATTTTGTGCAAGACATTTATGGACAAACTTCATTAAGCTGTTTCCAGGAAAGGTTATGAAGGACCAGATGTGGAAAGCAGCAAAGTCAACAACCTTGCCTTACTTTCTCAAGGAAATGGAGGAGATGAAGGCCCTTGATGTTGATGCTTATAATTTGTTGACAGGTACTTAGTCTCCATTTAAGTTTCTATTTGAAGTTTATGGACTGTTGCTTATATTTACTTAAGGAGTTTTTTTTGTTATTTACACCACCCGAGAGGCCACCCAAACATTGGTCCAGGGCATATTTAAGAACAGGCAACAATTGTGACTTCCTCATTAACAACATGTGTGAGAGCTTTAATGCCCTTATTGTAGAGGTAAGGGGTAAGCCTCCTATCACTATGTTTGAAGAGATAAGGATAAAGTTAATGAGGAGGATTCAAATTAGGAAAGACAAGATGGCAGCATATCATGGAAATATTTGCCCAAAGGCCAGAAATGTGATTGAGAAGAATAAGGTAAAGGCTGCTGAAGACTGCATTTCAACATTCAATGGTGGGGACCAAGTACAAGTGGAGAACATTGAGGGTTCAAAGAATGTTGTTGACCTTGCTGCATGGACATGCAGCTGTCAGAGGTTGGGATTTGACAGGAATCCCATGCAAGCATGCCATTTCTGGAATATTTGGGAAGAGGGAGGATGTTGATGATTATGTGGCTGTGCATACTAGAGAAATCTTCACTAGGTTTGGCACTATCGGCTGGGGCCCCTAGGGATACCCAGGTACCCTGCCAAGGGCCGGGTTCACAACCCACCGTGACGGGGCCCATAAGGGATGTCACCCCGAGCACCCAAGGCCCGGGGCATGGCCAGCACAGCCCATCTAATTACACAACAGAGGGCTGATAAGGCATCAGAAGAACAACCTGCGTCCCACATCGAAGATAGGGGAAACTCCTTTCCCATGTTCGAGTATAAAGGCATCAGCACAACCATCTTTTACGGGTAATAACTCCTTTATCTACTATTACTCGATTCGCTTATGTATTAGTATCTTACTTAGGCATCGGAGAGGCGTAAACCGTCCGGTACGGTTTACCCCTCTAATGTTGTGTTATTGGTACATGATTTAGGAGTTGGATCGGCACCCCAGGTGGTATAGCATTTTGTGTGAGGTACCCAGAGAAAGCCACCAGAAACATTGGCGCGCCAGATAGGGGTCCCGAATCATGACAGAGCCTGAAGAAACGGCAGGTGAGGGTAGAAGTGTTGCCAGGGCACTGATATTCTCTCCGGGCACTTCATCAGCATGGACACCAAGTGTCGGAAGGGAAGCACATGGTCTCGGATTCCTGGACCCGCAGAACGCAAGCAGCCCACCGGTCATCCAGGACCAAGTGGCCCTGGTCTCAGAGTTGGAGTCCATGCGAGCAGAGATCGCAGCCTTCCGAGAACAAGCCTGGATCGATCGGGAACAACAAAGAATCGATAGGGAGACTAACCTCCTTTCACAACAGAGGCTGCAGGAGCTGGAAGATGAAAACACTGCGCTTGCCCAGGCACTGGACCGAAGGCACCAGCATAATGAGGCACTCACCCAGGCCCTAGCTAGGGCATCTCAGGTAACGACGGAGTTAAATGCTGCCCCCATTACGGGGGTAACCGGCATAGCGGCAGTCCCGTCCACAGGAAACGGTCACCGGGTCATCCAGGTACCGGTGGATCTGTACCCGGAAAGCCTGAGGCATATGCCACCACCACCTTTGCCCCAGCTTACTCAAAGTGACCCACCGGTAACTGATCCAAACACGGCGTTGCTCTTACAAATGAGCAACTCCTTGCATGCCCTTAACGCAAGGGTAGAGGCAGTAGAGAATAGGGACACTTGGCGGCCCCTGACCACTTACGAGGACCGTCTGGGTCCTTTCACCCAACAGGTTAGAGGTGACATTCGATCGAACATATCAAAGCCACTGAAGATTGACTATACGGGAATCGGGGACCCGTACCAGCACCTACAGGCTTTCCGCTCATAAACGAGCGCCAAGGGATACATGGATGAGGTGTGTTGTAACATGTTCCAGGAGACATTATCAGGGGAAGGTTTGAGTTGGTTCTATGAACTGCCGGCCGGTTCTGTAGGGAATTTCAAGGAGCTCGCGGACAAATTCGTAGCTCGGTTCATCCTACGTACCGAACGGATACACACCCCGAAGGGGCTGCTGAAGGTTCAGCAAGGGGAGAATGAAATGTTGAAATCCTTCGTCAACCGGTGGCAAGCGGCTACCGCTAAGTGCCGGGACCTTAACAAGGAACTGGCTGAACTGGCTTTCAGGAGGGGCTTAAGAGCCGGGGAGTTCCTTTACGGCATTAATCATCACCCCCCGGCTAGCTACGACGAGCTGATGGCCACAGCCATCAGACACGCCCAAGCTGAATTCGAAACATACGGGGATAACATCAGGCCAGAGCGGAGAACCTCTAACCCGGCCCCGGTGGCCAGGGATGAGCCAAGAAAGCGGGAGTGGGTGCATGATTAGGGACGATCACCCCACAAATCGAGCAAGAGAAACAAAGAGTCCTCGTCCAGGTCCAGCGGTTACGTGACCACTCAGTCCCACCATGAAGAAAGGGCACAACAGGCCCAGCGAACACCACCACCACCCCGGTACGAGGTATTTACTATCCTCAATGCTTCGTATGAAACTATTTGGAACGAGAACAAAGATGAGATACCTGGACCACCATTGAGGAAGTTCTCGAAGAGTAAACTTACCCAGCAGGATACCGGAAGGTTCTGTACATATCATGAAGATGCCGGGCACAATACCAACCTCTGCATGGCTTTAAAGAATACGATCGAGTCGCTTATTCAGAAGGGCAAGCTTCAGCGGTACCTACCAACTAAAGAGATAGGAGCTATCGACGTATACGGCCGGATCCTCACGATCCACGGGGGAGGCCCGAAGGATTTACCTCCCCGGAAGAAGAAGCGAAATTCCAATTTCAGCCACCCGGAAGTGTTCAATTTCCACAAGGCCCCGCAACAAGGAGGCGACACCGAGTGGAAGTCCGTCACTTTCTTGCAAGAAGAAGAAACTGACCTTAAGATGCCCCATGATGACCCCTTCCTGATCACGCTCCAAATGGACCACTACATAATTTCTCGGGTGCTCGTGGACACCGGGGCTTCTGTTAGAGTATTATTCCGTGATGCGTACAAAGCCTTAAACAGAGGACGGGCCAAGCTGTCACAGGATAATGAACCCCTTATTAGCTTTTCAGGAGATATCGTCAAGCCACTCGGATCAGATTACTTATCGATCACGGTAGGAGAAAGTCCAAACTGTTCAACCATCAAGACTGTACATACATGTACATTTGCAAGCATAATTAGCTATAATGGGCCACGCTCATTGTACCGCCAAAGGTACTAATTCCAACCAAAGGAGTGACATACAGATACACCGCCAGGCGGGCTACAACCTCAGCGTCGGATCACCCCCAGGTCACCGCCGACGCGCCGTGCCAAAATGGCATCAGTAGCTCCCAGAGCTGGGAACTGAAGCACATCAGTCCCACATCGAAAACAAGGAGGAGGTCAGCCTCCTCCTCACCTATAAAAGGTTATCTCCTCTCTCCTCATTAATTACGCATTCAATACTTACCTACTGTTACTTTGTCAACATAAATACATTGACTAACTTAGGCATCGGAGAGTTGAAGACCGCCCGGCGCGGTCTCCCTCTGACGCCGTTGTGTATTTTACTTGACAGGTAGCGGAAGCTTTGGGAGTGTCACTAATATCGATCCGCCCACCGGATCAGCGTTAACAAAGGTTCAGCTACCGCCGAACTTTTAGACATTAACATTGGCGCCGTCTGTGGGAATCCTTGAACAAAAGGTCATCCCACCACAATCACCATGACTAACGGTAGCGGGGGAAACGCTGAAGAGCAGGCAGACCATTCCGCCATCCCCCAACCCTCCGACCCAGCGGTAGGCGTTAACCGCGCACTATTCACAACCCCGGCCAACCCCGGCGGTGAGGCAAATCCAAGCAGCAGCCGCCCGCCGGGCCAAGATCTCGTCACTATGTACGAGCTAGCACTGGCGGATCTTCATAAGGCAAACAGAGAACGTGAGGAGGAGCGCAAGGAAAAGGCTGAAGCCCAAAGACAGGTGGCTACGCTCATGGCACGTTTTGAGGAACTAAAGAGGACGCTGGAGGCCACCGCCCGCCCAGCACAGAGCGAGCAGTCACGTAGCACCAGACGTAGTCGACCCGGCACCGGCACATTGGTACCGGGGCCGGTCATACAGATGCAAGTACCGCTGAACCCACCTGAGTTGTTGGGAATGGGACCACCGCCCATCCCCCAACTAATGTTAGAGCAGGAGGCGGAATCACTCCCACACACCAACCGCTCGGAAGCTAGGGCGAGGACTGAAGGCAATCCGCAGCGGATTATTCAGGCTGATTCCGTCGACGATGCAACCGCCCAGATATTGGAAAGGATGCACCAACTGGAGCAGAGGTTGATCCGGGCGGAGTCGGGCGCCCCAGCGCCAACTCAGAATCCACTTTTCGCTTCCAGACCTGGGCCCTTCACCGCTGCGATTCTGCAAGCTATCAGACCAGCGTCTGCAAAAACCCCAAAGATGTCGCATTACGGCGGAATGTCTGATCCCTTCGTCCACATGGACACCTTCAAGAAAGTCACCAACAACAAGGGATTCGACGACGCCACCCTGTGCCACTTGTTCAGCGAGACATTGGACGGTGAGGCGATGAGCTGGTTTTTCGAGTGTCCGCCAGGGTCCATTGACTCATTCCATGCACTGTCACACGCCTTCCTCTCTCGGTTCATCCTATTGTCCGCCGGACATCACAACACAAGTCAGCTGTTCTGCGTCAAGCAAGGAGCGGACGAATCACTAAAGGCCTTCGTCACAAGGTGGCGGGCGGCAGCTTCTCAGTGCCGTGACCTAGACAAAACAATGGCTTTGGCGGCCTTCAAGCAGGGACTCCTCAAGGGGCCATTCCTCTATCATCTCAACTACAATCATCCTAATGCGGCATATGACCACGTCATGAGTGAGGCGGTCATCCATGCCCAGGCAGAATTCCTCACATATGGAGAAACCCCACCGCCACCAGCAACTCCAACAAAGCCAACACAGCCATCCTCCAGTCAACAGGAAACTGCTCACAAGACCCCGTCAGCACCGCCAACAGACAAGAAAAGGGAGTGGCAGCAGGGCCACCACCAGAACAAGCGGCAAAGGGACCAGAATTACAACAAGGGCAACCGCCCAACCCATGGGGATAACCGCAACAAGCAGGCAGAGTCCTCGCAGCGGTATGCAGTGTTCACGGTCCTCACGGCCTCGTATGAAGACATCTACAATCAGTGCAAGGATCAGATCCCACCGCCACCCCTTCCAAAGTACCAAAAAACGGGCAAACCTAGGAACACCGGCAAGTGGTGCAAATACCACGAGGACAGCGGCCACAATACCAACAGCTGCAATGCTCTCAAAACGGCCGTTGAGACCTTGTACCGTGACGGCAAGCTAGAGCAGTTCAAGGTACGCCAACCACCACCAGTAATTGCCAACGTTGAGACCTTGGGCCGCATCAACACCATTGATGGCGGCGCTCCAATCACCAGCATGTCTCACAGGGCAAGAAAGCGCTATGCACGCGCCAATCACCCAAAGGAGGTCTGCAACATCCGTTACGAGAGGTCCGCCAAGCTCCCAAAGGCAGGTTGGGAACCTATTACCTTCTCAGAGGAGAAGGAGCGCGGAGTGCATCTACCACATGACGACCCATTCTTGGTCAACGCCATTCTTGGCAAATTCTCAGTGGGGAGAATCTTGGTGGACAGCGGGTCCGCTGTCAACGTCATCTTCAGCGGATGCTACAACCACCTCAAGCGGAACAAGAAACTACTCCAGGATCACGAGCCATTGCTCAGCTTCTCCGGCGACGTCACACAACCGCTAGGGTCGGATTACATGCGACTGGTTATTGGTGCTAGCCCATGCATGGCGGAGATACATACGGAATTCATTATTGTTGATTGTTTCAGTTCGTACAACGCCATCATTGGACGACCAGCGCTTAACAAGCTCAAGTGCATTATCGCCGGATACATGCTTCTGATGAAGTTCCCCACACCCAACGGCACGGGCTGTGTGAGAGGAAGTCAGCAGTTGGCTCGAGAGTGCTATTCAACGAGTATGGCGCGGTCGGCCCGCCGCCATGAAATTCTGACGGTGGGTAATCAGGTACCAAATATCTTTGAGGATCCTAGGGATGAGGAGAAGAAGTATGTAAAGAAGGAACCGGTCAACCCGGAGACGTTGTTGAAAGTCATCTGCATCTCAGACGAGCACCCTGAGCAGACGGTCCGCATAGGCGCCCAGCTAGACCCAGAGGTAGCGGCGGAGCTCACTCAGTTCCTGCGTGATAACGCCGTCGTCTTTGCCTGGTCCTACGCTGACATGCCAGGTATCTCCCCTGAAATTATAACTCACAAGCTGACCATCAAACCCTCCTTTTATCCCATCAAGCAGAAGTGGAGGGCCTTTGATGAGGAAAAGTACCAGGCAATAGGAGAGGAAGTTGCCAAGCTCCAGGGCATTCGATTCATCCGCCAAGTCATCTATCCCCAGTGGATCTCCAATTTGGTAATGGTCAAGAAGCCCAGCGGCAAGTGGCGGATGTGTGTCGACTTCAAAAAATCTCAACAAGGCATGCCCAAAGGATAGTTTCCCGCTACCTCGTATCGATCAGCTAGTCGATGTAACCGCCGGACATGAGCTCCTCAGCATGATGGACACTTTCTCCGGATATAATCAGATCAAGATGCATCCAGGCGACTAGGAATACACCACCTTCACCACCGACAAAGGCCTCTACTGCTACAATGTCATGCCTTTCAGTCTGAAGAACGCCGGTGCAACTTATCAGCGGTTGATGAACGCCATGTTCGCTGAGCATCTGGGGAAAATCATTGAGGTCTACGTGGACGACATGCTAGTTAAGAGCATAAAGGCCAGCGGACATGTGGCAAACCTCAAAATCATAGTAACCCACTACAAAAAAAAATTGCAATGGCCACGGCGCAATGCCGTCGTAAAAACCTATTTTGCCGTCGCAAAAGAGTATTGGCGACGGCTCTGCGACGGCAATTCTTCCGACGCCGTTGGTGGCGTCGCCAATGGTATTTGCCACGGCAATTTGCCGTCGCAAGACTATTAGCGACGGCAAAACGTTTGCCGTCGCAAGAATTTTGCGACTGCAAAATGCCGTCGCAAATACCAATAGCGACGCCACCAACGGCTACTGAAGTTTTTTGCCGTCGCCAAAAGTCATTTGCTACGGCAAAAATGCCGTCGCAAAAATATTATTTATGAATAAAAAAAAAATCAGCATGCAAATGCATGCCGATTTTTTTTTTTAATGAATGAAAACCATACAAAAAGGAATGAAGCTTATATAAAAGGAAATGTTACACTTTAAATTTCCTCATAAATGTTACAAAATGAATGAAGCTTCTACCAAAATTTACAAGATCGATAATTAAGCTTTACAAGTTAGTTATTTTCCTCTAGCTTCTTCAAGATGAACTTTGCAGGGATCTTCCTCGATCTACTTCATGTACCAATTACTCTAGTGTTGTTGCAAGCCTCCTATAACAGAAAGTCAGAAATCGTCAAGCATTCATTAAAGAAACAAAAAGCTGGAAAAGTAATGGGAGATGTACACATGACATAAATATTGTTCATACCAGTACATACAATTAAGATTTCACTTGAACTCTTAATTACTTTTTGACATTTTGAGTCAGCAAGTGTGCTAAATCCAGGTCTTTCTACGATTAAAGCTAGAGTAGTTGATTTGAAGAATGCTAAATCCATAGTTTCATACTTACCTCGAAATATGTCTGAATTTCCATTCATTATATATCATGAAGATCCCTTCCAATTAGTTCCTGAATAGGGGGCTACTGCGAGTACTCCTGAAGGAACACGAAAAATTATTCAATTCATATGCATAAGTCTAAGTTACATGCACTGTACTTACACTTGAACAATAAGAAAATTACAAGGCTCCACAAAGGGATATAGAACCATAAACTATATCCATAAGTACAGATGTAAACAAAATAACACAAAGGGATTTAAAGCTATACTTGTGCATATCTCCATGAATATCAAAATAGAAAGTAATAGATGGACTTGACGAAATTGTTTTGACAGCCTGCATTGAAGAAACAGAAAGCTAAAAAACCAAACATGAAAATGACAAACAACAGGGCAATGAACAAATACTAAAAAGAGCATATAAATATATTAGACTATAAAAAAAAGACTCACCATGTGATCCCAGATTACTACTACATCATTCGAAAATATCTATATATCTATATAACACACACACATATATATTTAGCAGTGTGGAAGCTATTCAATAAACCCATCAATTTTATCACCTTAACATCATTATCAAATGAACCCATCCATTTAGAAGTTAGCAAAGTCTTCATAACAGAATAAGCATAGCACGGTTACAGTTAGTGAATTTGCCCTGTTGGTGTTTTGTTGATGTGATAAAAGTCTTGTAGAATAAAGCTGCTGGTTCGTGTGCTATCTGTTGAAGATGAGGGTAGTGAGGCAGGTATATATACATATTCTATGATTTTGAATCCATAACTTGTGTTTCCTTTTACTGTCAAATTCTTAGACAAACAGTTGGGCAAATCTACCCAACAAAATCTTCCATATAAAACAATTGAAAGAATTAATCAGAAAAAAAAAAAAAAAAACAGCAACTGCTACTAAATACCAGACTCTCTACAAAATGCGCTAGAGAACCAAAAAGCAGCCTCAAATAAAGTTCTGTTATTATCCTCAGTTTATGGTATCCAAACAAATAAAAAAATTATTAGTACCTGAGCTGCATCAATTTCTATGGTTTGCTTTGATACGGCCTTGAGAGTTGCTCAAAAACATAACCATCTTCAGCGAAGAAGAACTTGGTGTCAATCTCTCTCTTGAAACCACCATAATGAATCGGTATCTCCTCAGCTGGAATTTACCTAAAAATATACAAAATTCGTTCATTTCGCAAATGTCAAGTTTATAATGGAGTCAAAATCAGATCTTTAATGGCTAATAATGAAGGGAAAATAAAGATGTTCAACTTGATCTAATTTTGGTATGTACCTTTACAAAGGAAATACAAACTGATTTGCCCTCTTCTCTCTTTCACTGCAGTAGCTAAGCCTTTATAAACACTGCAAATAATGGAAAATAGAGAAACTTCAAAACACCATAATATAGAGAAAAAACACACCCCAGACCTGGCATGAATTGAACATAATAAAGCAGGGGTTACAATCTCCTTCTGTATTGGAAGACTTTGGATTTAAATTTGAAATTGCTGAATTTTCAAGGAAAGAACCAAAAACCAATGCAAGAAGTCAGAATGAACCAAAATCCCACAAAGAGAATTTGCAGCCAAACAAAACGGTTAATTTATCAAACCTATGAATAATTCAGCCTTACAAACCAAATCCAACTTACCAACTGAACACCATAGATCGAACACTCACCATAATTTCAACCATAGATCGAACACCAACAAAAACAAAAACAGAAAAACAACACACCAATCGCAAAAACCACTCACCAAAACCACAAATCAAACCAGCAACAACGGCAAATACAGAGAACTACAAATCCGACCGGCCTGCCCCTTTCTTCACAGATCATGAAGACAACCCAAAGTTCCCAAACAAACACCTTTCTATTTATGCTGAAATGAAGACACGCGATACATTAAGGAAGAGGTTACATTAAACGTTTAGTTCTAGTGAATGCCAACAATCCCTTCAGCTGCAAAGTAAACAAAATAACTTCTAATCTCTACTGTAATTTCATGGTAGCAGTGACGTCTTTAGTTTTCCCAAATTCAAAACCAATATGAGATTTTTAGACAGTTGAAAAGTTACTGTTGGAAATCATACACAAACTTCATGCATCATCGCATCATTTCTATAGCAGATATTCAAAAACAAAGCTCTATTTGTCTCATTTCAGCTCACAAAACAACCGATTTACCAAGCAAAGCAAAATGAAAAAATTTCACCGATAACAAACAGATCACGAACTAAACTAAATCCAGAGTAAAGAGACGAACCTGTTCCACCATCACCAACGATTACGAGCTTGAAGCTCGGGTACTCCACGGTCTGCTGATTCGGCAAAGCCTACAAATGCAACAAAAAATTATCAAAAAAAATCAATAAAAAAATCCGTTTTTTCAGCCACCAAACGAAGATCAAAATCAGCAAAGAAAAAAAAAAGCTGAGATACATTTGAGTTTTTGAGGTCGAAAAGAAGTAGTGCGAGTGGCGCTGAGAACTGAAAATGAAAGAGGGAGATTTGTTAAGGGTTTATATAGTAGGAGCGTTTCGACAGAGGCGGCAGAGGCGGAGGAAGAGCTGGCTGGCGCAGAGAAGAGGGAAGGTGGGGGAGATCTGAACCATGGGTATCCAGACGGCGCGTGGTGTCGAGGATGGAGGTTACACAGGATTTGGGTTAGTGGCAAGTGGTGGAGACCAGTTGTGTTACAGGGTTTCGTTTTCGATCTGGTTTATGGATTTGTGGTTAGATCCAATCGGATCGCGGCTCAATTTCATTGGAGATTGGGATTTCAGATCTTGCAGCAGGCGATCCCTTGATGGTGGGTTGGAGGAAGGTGGCGGTGGGTGTTCCGGATCTGGTATTGATCTTCATGGATTGGGGAGGGTCGTGTTTTGGGGTTGGGAAGGAATCAGAGAGAGAAAGAGAAAGAGGCAACGCTACAAATGGGGAAACTGATCGAGAGAGAGTGAGAGTTAAATGTGAGAGGAATGAATCATACGACGGAAGACATTCGCAGTAGCAAAGCCCAGTGATTTTAGCGACGGCGTCATACTGCTGACGTAAACCTATTATACTTTTGCGACTACATGCTTTGCCGTAGCAAATATAGGAGCTTTGGCGACGGCAATTGAGTACCGACGCTAACCATGTGTAGCATATATGCTACGGCTCTCCTTTGCCGTCGCAAACTAATTTTTATTTTTGCTACGCCTTGTTTCCCGTAGCAAATCTATGACCAATGGCGACGGCATTTTTGCGCCGACGCTAATTGTGGTGGCCATTGCAATTATTTTTTGTAGTGACCATTCTCCTGGCCTATGGTATGCGCCTCAACCCAGAAAAATGTTTCTTTGGCGTCACCGCCAGCAAATTTCTGGGATACATCGTCAGCGAGCGAGGCATCGAGGCTAACCCGGACAAGGTACAGGCCATCCTTAACCTGGCGGACCCTGAGTATAAGGTGGACGTCCAATGCCTCCAGGGCAAGTTAACCGCCCTTTCTCGATTCATCTCCAGACTCACTGATAAGTGTGCCCCATTCTTCAAACTCCTTAAAACGACTCACAAAAAAGTCATCAGTTGGAACCCAGAGTGTCAGGCGGCGTTCTAGGGCCTGAAGGAATACCTGGCGGCAGTCCCTCTCCTTTCTGTCCCTGTGCAAGGAGAGACAATGTTCATATACCTAGCGGTCTCGGTATCGGCGGTAAGTTGCGCCATTGTCCGGCGGGAAGGCCAAGACGAGCTTCCAGTGTTCTACGCCGGCAGGGGCATGAACGGAGCAGAAACAAGGTATCCTCCCTTAGAGCAACTGGCCCTTGCACTCATCGTTGCCGCCAGACGCCTCCGCCAATACTTCCAGGCTCACACAATCCATTTGTTAACCAATCAACCGCTGAGGCAAGTGATGCAGAACCCTGAACACTCAGGGCGCCTCAGTAAGTGGGCCATTGAGCTCAGCGAGTTCGACATAGACTACAAGCCAAGAACCGCCATGAAGGGCCAGGCAGTGGCGGACTTCATCGCTGAACTCACCGAGCGTCAGCCGGAACCCGGTACCGAGACAGAGCCCGGAACAGAAATGGTAACCGCTGAGGAAGCAACTCCCCCACAGTCAGATTGGAACCTGTGTTACGGAATCCATAACTGCTATCATTTATGGCGAGAAGACGGCCAGGCTTAGGAGACAAACCTACGCAAGCTAACCCTCTACGGGTTGGACACGTGTCAACCACCACCAGACGAAGCGTCTGGTGGAAGTAACCGCTTGGGATGACTTCCCCAACCGTCCGAAGTCTCCGCTGAGCGAAACCCCGCCAGCGGAACTTCTGCCTTGTCATCTTCCAAGTGACGAAGTCTCCGCTGAGCGGAACCCCTCCAGCGGAACTTCTCCCTTGTCATCTTCCAAGTGACGAAGTCTCCGCTGAGCGAAACCCCGCCAGCGGAACTTCTCCCTTGTCATCTTCCAAGTGACGAAGTCTCCGCTGAGCGGAACCTCGCCAGCGGAACTTCTCCCATGTCATCCTCCAGGTGACGAAGTCTCCGCTGAGCGGAACACCGCCAGCGGAACTTCTCCCTTGTCATCCTCCAGGTGACGAAGTCTCCGCTGAGCGAAACCCCGCCAGCGGAACTTCTCCCTTGTCATCTTCCACGTGACGAAGTCTCCACTGAGCGGATCCCCGCCAGCGGAACTTCTCCCTTGTCATCCTCCAGGTGACGAAGTCTCCGCTGAGCGAAACCCCGCCAGCGGAACTTCTCCCTTGTCATCTTCCAAGTGACGAAGTCTCCGCTGAGCGGAACCCCGCCAGCGGAACTTCTCCCATGTCATCCTCCAGGTGACGAAGTCTCCGGTGAGCGGAACCCCGCCAGCGGAACTTCTCCCTTGTCATCCTCCAGGTGACGAAGTCTCCGCTGAGCGAAACCCCGCCAGCGGAACTTCTCCCTTGTCATCTTCCAAGTGTCGAAGTCTCCGCTGAGCGGAACCCCGCCAGCGGAACTTCTCCCTTGTCATCTTCCAAGTGACGAAGTCTCCGCTGAGCGGAACCCCGCCAGCGGAACTTCTCCCTTGTCATCTTCCAAGTGACGAAGTCTCCGCTGAGCGGAACCCCTCCAGCGGAACTTCTCCCTTGTCATCCTCTAGGTGACGAAGTCTCCACTGAGCGAAACCCCGCCAGCGGAACTTCTCCCTTGTCATCTTCCAAGTGACGAAGTCTCCGCTGAGCGAAACCCCGCCAGCGGAACTTCTCCCTTGTCATCTTCCAAGTGTCGAAGTCTCCGCTGAGCGGAACCCCGACAGCGGAACTTCTCCCTTGTCATCTTCCAAGTGATGAAGTATCCGCTAAACGAAACCCCGCCAGCAGAACTTCTCCCTTGCCATCCTGCAAGCGGGACGTCTTCCGCTACACACCCCTAGCGGAACCCCCTTCATCTTGCAAGCTGCGTGCTTTGTTCAATAAAGTACCGCCAGGCACGTCTACTGGACGCTGCTTCCTGCTACAGTCAGCGGGGGGATATCCGCCAGCGGCGGATCCCGAGGCCACGCCTCACTCTGACAACGCCCGCCAGTGGGCGTTACGGTCAGACCGTCCCTACGGGACACGGGGACTTGTCAACAGTCTACGACGGCCCTGATCAGGCACGTTGACCCCCGTCACTCCGGTACTAAGATTGGGTTCGCTACCCAACACCCTCTGCTCCGTGCAGTTCCCCCTCAACAAACAAATTGCCGACCATCAGCAGGTCTATCTTAGCCGGGGAGTGGGGGACTCCCTGGGGGGCCTAGCAGGGGCCCACCCGAAAGGGTATAAAGCGTTTGCTCATTAAATCCATGGTTGACAACGCAGTGACGCTAATTATGCTCTTGCAAGTCTAGCGGAACAAAACGCTTCGAACCGCCGAGCAACTCCCCAACCAAGATTGCCCTCCTTGACTGGGGACTTGGGGGACTTGTACATACATGTACATTTGCAAGCATAATTAGCTATAATGGGCCACGCTCATTGTACCGCCAAAGGTACTAATTCCAACCAAAGGAGTGACATACAGATACACCGCCAGGCGGGCTACAACCTCTGCGTCGGATCACCCCCAGGTCACCGCCGACGCGCCGTTCCAAAATGGCATCAGTAGCTCCCAGAGCTGGGAACTGAAGCACATCAGTCCCACATCGAAAACAAGGAGGAGGTCAGCCTCCTCCTCACCTATACTAGGTTCTCTCCTCTCTCCTCATTAATTACGCATTCAATACTTACCTACTGTTACTTTGTCAACATAAATACATTGACTAACTTAGGCATCGGAGAGTTGAAGACCGCCCGGCGCGGTCTCCCTCTGACGCCGCTGTGTATTTTACTTGACAGGTAGCGGAAGCTTTGGGAGTGTCACTAATATCGATCCGCCCACCGGATCAGTGTTAACAAAGGTTCAGCTACCGCCGAACTTTTAGACATTAACAAAGACAGAGTTCATTGTCGTCGACTGTGCTTCATCCTATAACACTATCTTGGGTCGGCCGGCACTCTGGCGTTTAAAGACATTCATTGCAGGGTACATGCTCATGATGAAGGTGCCAACCCCGGTGGGAATAGCGACCATACGGGGTGATCAAGCTGCGGCAAGGCAATGCTATTCTTTCACGGTATCTCGGGGCAAGGGAAAGTCTGAAATGTTGTCTGTAGCCACCGACCTTCTCACGAACAGGTACGAGGACCCCAGAGATGATACGGACTCAGACGAAGAATGGACCAGTGCCGTAGAAGACATCGAGGAAGTCGTGTTATCCGAAGAATTCCCGGACAGAATCGTCAAGATAGGTACCAAGTTGGACCCGACTATTAGAGAAAACCTTATCACGTTCCTCCGCTCTAATGCATCAGCTTTCGCTCGGTCGTACGAGGACATGCCCGGTATACCAACCGACATAGCCATGCACAATCTTAGCATTGTTCCTTTCTCAGCACCGGTAAGGCAGAAGCGCAGAGCCTTCACGCATGATAAGTACCGGGCTATCTAGGTTGAAGTGAAGAAGTTAATGGCCATCAATTTTGTCAGGGAAGTGACGTATCCTCGGTGGTTGGCCAACGTGGTCATGGTACCAAAGAAGGCACCGGGATCATGGCGTATATGTGTAGACTATACAAATCTCAACCGGGCATGCCCTAAGGATAGCTTCCCGCTCCCACGAATTGACCAACTAATCGACTCCACTGCTGGGTACCGGTTACTCAGTTTCATGGATGCGTTCAGTGGGTACAACCAAATTCGAATGAACCCCGCAGACGAGGAGCACACCGGTTTCACCACAGACAAAGGTCTTTATTGTTACCAGGTCATGCCTTTCGGATTGAAGAATGCAGGTGCCACTTATCAGCGACTTGTCAACTCCATTTTTGTGGATGTCATCGGTACTATCATGGAAGTATACGTGGACGATATGCTGGTCAAAAGCCTAACCGCCGAGGACCACATAACAAACCTATCCATTGTCTTCACCATCATATTACGCAACGGTATGCGACTTAACCCACATAAATGCATTTTCGGGGTTGAAATAGGGAAGTTGCTCATGTACATTATTAGCCATCGGGGAATAGAAGGAAACCCAGAGAAGGTACAGGCTATATTAGATATGACATCCCCCACCTACCGGAATGTGGTACAATCCCTTACTGGTAAAGTGGCCGCTCTGTCAAGGTTCATCTCAAGACTCACGGACAAGTGTACTCCTTTCTTCAAGTTACTAAAAACCCAGCACATCAAGTTAATAGCCTGGACCGCTGAGCACGAAGCGGCTTTTCTCGGCCTAAAGACATATTTGGCAGCGGTACCTCTGTTGTCCAAACCTGTTCCCGGAGAAATGCTTTACATATACCAAGCGGCATCTTCTACAGCGGTAAGCTCAGCTCTGGTCAAACGGGATTCTGATTGCGAGTACCCGGTGTACTACGCAGGAAAAGGGTACACTGGTGCAGAGTCAAGGTACCCGGACATTGAGAAGGTAGCCTTGTCCCTCCTAGTGTCGGCCAGGAAGCTCAGACACTATTTCCAGGCACACTCAATTACCGTCTTCACTAATCATCCATTAAGACAGGTTCTGCAGAAACCAGAGACATCGGGAAGACTAATCAAATGGGCCATCGAATTAGGAGAATTCGACATCCAGTATAAGCCCCGGATGGCTATTAAGGGCCAGGCAGCGGCAGATTTCATTTCTGAACTTATTCCCCCTCATGATCCACCTACGGGAACACCGGAACCACCAACCCCGAACCCACAGCCACTAAGCACTTGGCGATTGTATGTTGACGGAGCGTCTAATAAAAAGACAAGTGGCGCCGGCATTTTGCTAATCAGCCCGGATGATCAAATCTACGAGTATGCCCTCAAGTTTGCCTTCAAGGCATCCAACAACGCCGCAGAGTACGAAGCACTCATAGCAGGTCTACAGATCGCTAGGGAACTAGGCGTCCAGCACCTTAGTATCTTCAGCGATTCCCAGTTAGTTGCGAACCAGGTCAGCGGTAACTTCGAGGTAAAGGAGCCCCACATGTCCTCTTACCAGGCCCTAGCCCGCGCACTGGTTCAGAGATATACCTCCTACATTATCACCCAAATACCCAGAGCAAAGAATGACAAAGCAGACGCCCTTGCTAAGATTGCAGTAACTTCTCCAAGCTCTGCTTACGGGTCTACCAAGGTTGAAATACTAGAGAAGCCTAGCACTTCTAAAACGGCGTAAGAAATATTTACGGTTGACCACACCGCATCCTGGATGGATCCAATCTTGAAGTACATGATTGACGGTTTGGCCTCGGACGATAAGGTTGAGGCCAGGAGACTCCAGTTGAGGTCAGCTCGTTACACAATCATGAATGGGAAATTATACAGAAGAGGCCATTGCTTCCCCAACCTCAAGTGTGTGACACCAGAGGACGGCCATAAGATAATGAAGGACATACACGCTGGCGTATGCGGTAACCATGCAGGGGCCCGGTCTCTTGCATACAAGACCCTGAGGGCTGGGTACTTCTGGCCAACCATGTCAGCCCTGGCTCAAACAATATCAAGCTCTTGCCACAAATGCCAAATGTATGCAAACATTCCAAGGGCACCGCCTATTGCGCTCTCCATACTCCTCGCGCCCTGGCCTTTCTGCCAGTGGGGCTTAGATTTGATCGGTAAGCTTCCTACAGCGGTGGGACAATTCAAGTATGCCATTGTGGTCGTTGACTACCAAACAAAGTGGGTAGAAGCAGAACCTCTCGTCGCTATCACTATAGAGAAAGTGAAGAACTTCCTATGGAAGAACATTTACTGCAGATTCGGAGTCCCGAACACCATTGTCACGGACAACGGGACCCAGTTTGACAACGATGAACTGAGGGCTTATACCGAGAATTTGGGAACCAGAATCCTCTACGCATCACCAACTCACCCCCAGACCAACGGTCAAGTCGAGGCTGTCAACAAGATAATCAAAAAGATACTAAAGAAGAAGCTCGATGAGGCCAAGGGCCTCTGGGCTTCCAAGCTCCCCGAGGTGTTGCGGGCTATCATGACCACGGCGACTGAGGCTACCGGAGAGACCCCTTTCTGCATGGCTTTTGGGTCTGAGGCGGTTCTCCCCATTGAAAAGCAAATCTAGAGTCCCAGGATCGAGTACTTCGACGCGGGTACCAACGTGGAGGGCCTACAACTCGATGCTGATTTGCTCGAGGAACGAAGGGATGTGGTGCACATGCATAACCTCGCAAACAAGAGGAGAATAGCTCTTTATTACGATGCCAAGGTACAGTCCCGGACACTGAAGTTGGGGGACTGGGTCATGAAGCAGGTTTACCCAGAGCCCCGGGGACTGGATCCCTCCTGGACAGGCCCTTACGAGATCGTCGAGGGGGTAGGCCCCGCGACCTTTTACATCCGGGACATGGACGGAGTCGTTTCACGACATCCATGGAATACACAGCGCCTCCGGTACTATTACAAGTAGCTCCCGTAGCATCTTACCCTAGCTTTTGATCATCCAGCTATGGCAAGCTACCCATCGGGTACTCATTTTTGTGTAGGCCACTAGCGTTGCTTTGAATGGAAAAATGGATTATTCAAACCATTACTTGAATTTTTTTTGCCTTAGTTACCGGACGTACCGGACAACCAAGCTATTGTTAGTTACTTGATTCCAGTAATAAGTAATTTGAACACACACGCTTCGGTAAGGCATAAAATACAAGCAATTTTAATCCCTTTAAACATTTCCATTCAAAAATAAAAATGAAGCAACCCCATACTTCGAGGCAAAAGGAATTTAATAAGGGACTACCCCAAATACAGGCTCAAAGCCATTGTTCAAAAAATGGGTGACAAAATACAACCCCGGAAGGCAAACTCCCTAATTCTAAGCATCAGGATGACCACCACTTGCCCCTTCCTCGGGTCTAGCACTCTGGCTTCCTTGTTCTCTTTCCTTGGCTTCCTGTTCCTTCTTCTTCTTCTCAAGAAGTCCCTTTGGCTTCATCCAGGTACCCAGTAGCCACCCATTCCTTGTACTTTGTGATCACGGCCTTGTCCTGAGGGCGAGTAGCATATCAACCAACTCTTGGGAGGCTCTGAACCCGGCAACGGCCTCCTGTCTTTCAGTAGGAAGGCGCTCTTCCAAGTGCTCTGCTCTCGCCTTCCATGACGTGGCAGACTCTGCAACTTTTTTCTCGGAGTCCCGGGCACTCCTCACCTCATCCCTCGCCCCAGACAATTCACCTTCAAGCTCCGCGATACTTTTCTTCGCTACCTCCAGCTCGGTCACCATGGGAGTTAAGCACTCTACCTTCCTCTTCAAGGAGTCCCGCTCCTTCTCCAGCTTGGCCTTCTCCCCATGAAGATACTTCACTTGCCCGGAGAGACTGCTAACCTCTTCCTTCAAGTGCGTATCTTCTTCACTAGCATCAATTGCGTACACGTTGAATAATACCTGAAAACACCCCGTTAGTACAGAACTGGTGCAAACAGTTGGCAGATAAAAGAGAAGAAATTCTAGTACCCGCATCATTGATTCCCGGGCGATACGACGATTTTCTTGGAGGGAGTTGTCCTTCGCTCGTACCCGGTCGAGGTCTATGTCTTTCAGATCGGCGAGCATCGAACGTACGAACCTCTCGTCAGCAACCCCGTACTCGCTCAACAGCTGCTTTATAGGCTTCTTAGGGACTATAGGAATGGCCGGAGACAAAAGCGCAAGCGTCGGCAACAGTTCCGGTCCCGGATGACTTTTCTTTTGCCTCTTGGGTTCCGTCCCTTTAACGTCCCTACCAGTGTAGGTAACGTCCTCCTTGTTCCCACTCCGATGGTTGTGCCTGTGGTGCCTCTTCTTCTCGCCAGGTAGCAAGACTTCCTCACTTCCAGCTGACCCGGCAGACCAGGAAGATATCGAGCCAGACACCGTCGCCTTTCCTCTTCCGGTATCGGCAACGGTAACTACATCCCCGGCAACAGGCTGCTCGACCACGGTCACGGGAGCTTCAGGATCAGGGTTCCCGTACCCGTCATTTGTGATCTCGAGAAGAAATTCTTCGATCGAGCGACCCGTAGCCTTAGACGCCAGGTCAACGTCAATGTGTAGGGCATCTTCTCCTTGGCTCGTAAGCATGTCCATCAACTTGTTGTCATTCATCCTGTCTTCTTCCTTACCTTTCCGGGGTTTCCTCTTCGGCACTTTCACTGCAAACAATTTGAAAAGTCAATATTCAAGTACAAGTAAAATATATATATATTTACAGAAAACCAGCCTCACCGGGGAGTCTCCCTAGGCCTAGCCTATCTAGTATGGAGTACCGAATGAACCTATAGGAGCTTCTTTCTTCTTCACTCCATACAGCGTATACCCGGGCTATCTATTTCCTTTCAACCTCGGACAATGAGTAAGACTGGTCCCCGATGGCCTGAAACGTACCCGTTAAGTGCCATTTCTTATTCCTAATCTGCCAATGTCCTCCAGCAAGAAAAAAATTATTCCTCCACCTCTTGCTTTGAGAGGTGGGCATATCGGTAACTAAGGGCTCGTAGTCCCGAGCGGCGAACGTAACGGTACCTTGACAAGACTGTTTCCTCAAGTATGAGACCCGGTACATGGCTCGGAATTCGTTAATGGTGGGCCACCCTTGCTGGCACAAGTCCCATATGGCCATCATACTCAAAATTTGCCGCCAGGCATTCGGAGTCAACTGCCCCGGTGACAGGTTCAGCATCCGCAGGAGATACTGTAGGCACCGGGGCAGCGGTAATGATAGCCCTTGGTGGAGTTGATTCTCATGCAGCTCTACCCATCCCGGAGGAGGATTCGCAGCCATCTCCCCATCCTTCAGAGGCCTAAGTACTACCTCGTCCGGTATTCCCCACTTCAATCTCATCGTGATGATCTCCTTCATGGTCATACTTCTCCCGGGCTCGTCGCACACAGTCCTGTCCACTAGCGTATACCTAGGTTTAGGTATGCCCTCGGGAATAGCCACCGTGACTACTTGCGCCTCCCCAGAATCGTCCTCGCTCTCACCTCTGTCGGTACCCTCGCTACTCTCCGAGAACACCCTAGTCGAGGATCCGATGTTCTCTGATAATTCCACACGGGTACTACTTCGAGCCAGGTACCGGTCAATATCCGCTTCCGCTTGTCTCGCGGAAGATTGATACGACGATCCCGCATCCCCAGCCTTGGTTTCTGATTCCATCCTAGAACTATGTCAACCTGGGCCTCAAATTCGCTATCTGGAATCAGAAACACAAGGGTTAGCCTGACTCTAGATCTACGACTTAGTTGAAGCGCGGATCATTCCCCACTTCCAAAACCCAGAAAATCAAACCAAACCCATAAAGCTTCAGAAAGGTACAAATGTGAAATCCTAGAAAAAACCCAATGTTTCACCCAGGCACTACCTACGAAAACCCACACAAGCATTGTTCCTATTCCTTCTCATTACACAAAAAACCCAGGCAAGGATAAACTGAAAACCAAAAAGCAACCATGGCAGAAAAAAAAAACCCAAACATCACAAACAACAAATCCCACAGGTAAAGGGTAAGAAAAATCTCTGACCTTTCCTTCCGCAGGCGATCGATCGCTCGCTCAGAAGTACCAACGCTACTTCTCTCCTTGATCTTTTCCTTCCTCGCTGCAAATCGCCAGAAGGTGAGAGGAAAACAAAACGAGCTTATGGGAACAAATAGTGAAAGTGAAGGGAAACAGTCTGTTTCCCTCTTAAATTCAATCTCCAAAAAATCACAGCCGTTGAAGACGAAAGGCCTTCAACCATAGGATCACTACATGTGTCCCCCGTATCTCTCCACGCCTCGAAACCGTCAGTTGATGGGACGGGCATTTATTACACAGCCCACTCTGCCAAACGTGGCTGACATGCACCACCAACCCTACCGAGTACCAAAGGCCCAAGACCATGAATACCCTATCGGGTACGAGACACCAAGCTCTCAATCCCATCGGGATCCAAATCTCATTCACGACATCGGGTACACGAGGCCCCGAGCCTATCTACTCCACTGGGTATGCGAGATTCAACCCAACCCTACCGGGTACCAAAGGCCCAAGGCCATGAATACCCTATTGGGTACGAGACACCAAGCTCTCAATCCCACCGGGATCCAAATCTCATTCACCTCATCGGGTACACGAGGCCTCGAGCCTATCTACTCCACTGGGTATGCGAGATTCAACCCAACCCTACCGGGTACCAAAGGCCCAAGGCCATGAATACGCTATCGGGTACAAGACACCAAGCTCTCAACCCCACCGAGATCCAAATCTCATTCACCTCATCAGGTACACAAGGCCCCGAGCCTATCTACTCCACTGGGTATGCGAGATTCAACCCAACCCTACGTGGTACCAAAGGCCCAAGGCCATGAATACCCTATCGGGTATAAGACACCAAGCTCTCAATCCCACAGGGATCCAAATCTCACTCACCTCATCGGGTACACGAGGCCCCGAGCCTATCTACTCCACTAGGCTTGCAAGATTCAGCCCAACCCTACCGGGTACCAAAGGCCCAAGGCCATGAATACCCTATCGGGTACAAGACACCAAGCTCTCTTCCCTACTTGCTGGGCAACCCGCCCAAGACATCTCTTGCACGTGCACTTGGGGGACTCCCTAAGGGGCACACTAGTGCCAAACCTTGTGCCAAAATCTATCAAGTCCCCACCCAAGAAATATCTTGAACGGAAACTTGGGGGACTTGTACATACTAGAGAAATCTTCACTAGGTTTGGCACTATCGGCTGGGGCCCCTAGGGATACCCAGGTACCATGCCAAGGGTCGGGTTCACAACCCACCATGACGGGGCCCATAAGGGATGTCACCCCGGGCACCTAGGGCCCGGGGCATGGCCAGCATAGCCCATTTAACTACACAACAGAGGGCTGATAGGGCATCAGAAGAACAACCTACGTCCCACATCGAAGATAGGGGAAACTCCTTTCCCATGCTTGAGTATAAAGGCATCAGCACAACCACCTTTTACGGGTAATAACTCCTTTATCTACTATTACTCGATTCGCTTATGTATTAGTATCTTACTTAGGCATCGGAGAGGCGTAAACCGTCCGGTACGGTTTACCCCTCTAATGATGTGTTCTTGGTACATGATTTAGGAGTTGGATCGGTACCCCAGGTGGTATAGCATTCTGTGTGAGGTACCCAGAGAAAGCCACCAGAAACAGTGGTAGATTGCTACCTCAAGAGCACATATATGACTATCTACTCAAACTTGATCATGCTTGTTAACAGCATGGATATGTGGTCAAGAAGTGAAGAACCAGCAATCTTAACTCCTCAAACTCAAGGCAACCGGGTAGGCCAAAGACTAAGAGAATCAAGGATGCTTCTGAAAAGCTTCAAGATAGTGTTGGTAAACATGGAAGGGTGCAAAGGTCACTCAAGTGTGGCAACTACAACTAAGTAGGACATAATGTCAAAACTTGTCAGAGGCATTTGCCCCCAAAAGAGAAGAAGACTTCTGCTATTTCTAAGAAGAGGAAGGAAAATAATGAAGCTGGTCAAGGTTCTGGAAATCAGGTATACAACATATTAAGTGCACTTTTTTTGTAGTTTCAATTGCATAGTTTATAAGTTAATTGTGTGATAAGCTGCTATTTCATTTGGCTATTGTTTGCTGCAGTCCAAGAGAGGTAGAAAGGGTCCTATGACTGCCAATGAGTTGAGGCAGAAAGTGAAGGAAAGAGCTGAGTATCAAAGGGTATGTTACCTGCCATTTTTACCCTCCACTTGACTCAAAAGTGTCATTTTCAACTGAAATTGACTCTAACTTGTTCATGTGTGTCAAAAAAAAGTGGACTGCACAGAAGGCAGCAAGCATGGCAGAAAACAGGTCTGCCCCAACAAGACGGAGGCCTAGACAAGCCACATCTGCCCCAACTGCCTCAAGGCCTGTTCAAGCTACCTCAACCACCACTACCTCAAGGTCTCCACAAGCTCCTAGGGCATCAACCAAGCAAGTTGCAACACCAACAAGATCATCCCAAAGGATCAGAGAAAATTCTGGTAAGGGAGAGGCAAAATAGGTCTGCAAATTGATCAAGTGTTAGGCTGCCAAGCAAATGAAGTTTAGACATCCTTTTTTTGTGCAACCTTGTGTTGTGCCACTTGGTTGCTAGTTCTAATCTTTTGATAAGATGATTAGAGCTAAAGTACTAGCTTATAGAACAGTTCTTCAGGATGTAATGCTCTAGTTTTTGTTTTTTGTAAATTAGAGCTTGTTCATTGGCTTGCTGCAGATTCTATGGATTGATTTGAATGAAATGGCAGATTATTTTACTTGTTCATTGGCTTGCTGCAGATTCTGATTTTTTTTTTTAAGGATTCTTTTTGTGATATTGTGGCAAACTATGTTTAATTGGCAGATTTCTTCAAAATTTGGAGTAGGTAATTTTGAGGGAATATATGAATGAATTTGGAGTGAATTTAAGCTGTAGCTGGGGGATAATGAAGAAAGGGTTACTTTGGACATTTTACCAGTGACTTGGCATGTCAGAAGCTGAGTTGGCATGGATGGAAACGCCATGTCAGCCAGTTAACGGCAACTTTTAACGGATGGTTAACGGAAATGACCTATTGGTCAGAAATTTTGAAGTACAGGGACTAAACGTGTGAAATTAGAAGGTCAGGGACTGAAGTGTTTTTTAGCCAAAAGCTCAAGGACTAAACAGTATTTAATCCTCTCTTTTTTTCCATCAATCCATGAAGAGAAGGATTTGTCCTTACAAATTTGACGGAAAGCACACAAACAAACAGAGCATGTAACGACGTGTACCAATTTTGGGTCGGGTTTAGAATGTCATGTACCATTTTAAAATTTTAGAAACTAAATGTACAAAACTTCGGAGTGGGCCATTTTTCAAGTACTTTTCTTAAAATTTTCCTATTCACAAATCATAATTTTCGACATTTCTGCAAAGGGAAAATCATCTGTACTGTATTTGCCAATTATAAATTTTGGTACCTCAAGTTTCAAAAATATTAGAATTGAACTTGAGGTTCTGACCCCGACCCAATAATAATACGGAGGCTGCCATCTGACATTTTTTCATGGGTATTTTCGTCCATTCAGGTCTTAATCAAGCAAGACTCAAGTTATCATATCGATATAATCCGCGTAAAAACATTTAAGTCCTCAAATCCAATTACTGCAAGACGATTCATTTCACGATAGAAATCACGTCCCAAATATTTATCAAAAACTAATAATAATATTCATGATTCGAAATCATGCATCCTGTAAATACATCTCAAAACTAGAAATCATGCATCCTGTAAATTCAATAATGATTCGATACGAGAAAAACATTATTTCTGAAATTTTTATTGATGGTCAGTACCAGTTTTACTAACCTAGAATAACTCTATACGAACAAGAAATATTAGGTCGAACACTGAGAGTGAAGTAATGCATCAAGGAGATTATCGATGTCTTTACCGACCATCAATAAAAATTTTATTGACCCTCAATTTTTTTCTATTGAGGGTCAATTAAAGTTGTTCTTTTTATCCTCTTCCCTTATCCATCGCACCTCCTTTACTACCACTTTCATTTTGATCCACTTTCTCAGTCCAGATTGGAACTACCAGAAGACACAATATTTATCATTATCAAAGGATGCAACAGCTTCAGACTGTGCAACTCTAACTGAATTAGCTTCATCAACAGGAACCCAAATTACAGGAACTCGACCGCAATCTCCCATCAAGATCATTCCCAAGAGAATTTTGCAATGCCCTAATCACATTGGAACTAGATCTATTCACTTTCTTCCTCTCCACTGTACAATCCAAGCTCCTAGTCATACAAGCGTCTGGCCTCAACCTCGCTAGCCACCGATATTTGATGAATGACGCTGCTTTAGTATTTGACAAATGACGTCTTCTTCACTCTGTTTTTCTCCATCACCTACTACCCCCTTCACCGTTGGCGCGACAATATCCGAACCTCCACACCACTCCACGTTATCAACCTCTCTGAACTCACCACCTTTCTCTCCCTCATCGCCTCCTTCATCTACCTCTTCGGCTTCTTAGGCATTGACTTCATCTAGTCTTTCATCTCACGCTGATGGCTAAAAGTAACACTCAATTAACCCTGCGAAAATTGTCAATTGGTAGTATAGAGCAAGCAAGGATCGTTCGATGCCAAAATTGATTAACCTTACTATTGTCCTAAGTAGTCGCTACTTATGAACAAAGATGACAAAATGATTAGCTGAGTTGTCTCATTATCCTAAATTCAATAACATGCATATTTAGTATGTTGCGCACCACAAAACATACACAAGAAAAGGATATTAATTAAACAATTAATCAATCATTCAAATAAGATATAAAAGATACTCAAGAAAACATAATTCCTACTTTCATATAATCAGGGCTTCAAAACAACAGTTAACTAAAGTAGAGTTAGTTTGACATAGTTTTGGAAATCACAAAATAAAACATGTTTGAAATTTTACTACAAAACATGTACCAAAAATATAGTAGATGGAGATGGAAGTCACGAAGCTCTTGAATGCTGTTAGGAGAGTAGCTCCTAACAAGGAAATGCAAGGAGAAGTAAATGCAAAGAAAAAATAAAATAAAAAGAGATCATTTTCATAGATGGCTGCCCTCCTCAACGTTTACAAACTTATACTGAATTTAAAGCTAGCAGATCTTGACACTTGTCAAAGATCAGGACATAAAGTAAACCCTAGACAACAAACCCTATCTGAACTAGCCTTGTGCCACACATGTGCACGACTACAAAAGATGCCTGATTGATAAATAAAAAAGGTGCGCATTAAAGAACAAGGTCAACTAAGTCAATAGCAGCAGCCCTAACAATATTGGGAAATATTCACTGGAGAATCATAACATTACTCCCGCCATCACAAGAAACTTGTCCTTAAGTTTCAGGTATCTAAATCGAAATGAGGGAACCTATGCATAATGTCATCAGCATATTCTCATGTGGCATCTTCAGGCAAAGACCCATCCCAATGAATTAACCATTATGTAGCTGCAGAAACTCTCCTCTTAACCATTATGGTTTCCAAAACCGCAACTGGTTCCCATTTAGTGTTGGTAGGGTCACAGATGTGTGGTAATTGAGTTGCAACTTGCACAGCATTTCCCAACTTCTTTTTTAGCAAGGACACATGAAAAACATTGTGAATTTTAGCAGTGGGAGGTAATTGCAACTTATAGGCTACAAGGCCTATCTTTTCAATGATTTGAAAGGGACCATAGTACCTTGCCAACAGTTTGTGAAAAGAGTTCTTGTGCATTGATTGTTGCTTGTAGGGCTGCAGTTTGAGATAGACATAGTCCCCACTCTCAAATGTTCTCTCTGAATGCTTTTTGTCATAGAACCCCTTCATCCTGGCCTAAGCCTTCTTCAAGTTTTTCTTGAATAGTTGCAACAGTTCATCTCTATCCCTTAACTGTTGATCCACCTATGCCACAGCTGTGGATCCTGGGAAATAGGGACTGATAGAAGGAGAAGGGTACTCATAAAATGCCTCAAAGGGTGTCATTTCAATGGCAGAATGATGGGAAGTATTGTACCACCATTCTGCTCATGGGAGAGCTTGAACCCATTGATGTGGTTTCTACCAATCACACATCTTAAATATTGCTCCAAAGTTCTGTTTAAATTCTCTATTTGACCATCAGACTGAGGATGGTAGGCAGATGATTTACTCATCTTGGTGCCCTACAACTTAAAGAAAGACTCCCAAAACATGCTCAAGAATACAGGATCCCTATCAGATATGATATTATCATGCATGCCATGTAGTTTAAATATTTCATGTACAAAGATTTTGGCTAATGATGTTGTAGTGTAAGGATGCGATAGAGGGATAAAATGAGCATACTTGGTTAGTTTATCAACAACTACCCAAATAGCAGTTTTACCTTCAGATTTTGGCAGGGCATCAACAAAGTCCAAGGATATGCTGCGCCAAGCCTTGTCAAGGATGGAAAGAGTTGCAATAGTCCAGGGGGTTTGATTGCCTCATAATGGTTTCTTTGGCAAACTTCAAAGGCAGATACAAACTCTTTGATATCATGGTGTATACCTGGCAAGCAAAACTCCTCAGTATTCTCTTATGTGTTCTAGACCTTCCTGCATGACCTCCCAGCAACCCTTCATGGAACTCGGCCATTATTTTATTCCTCCACCCATCAGTTAAAGTGACGCAGTCGGAAGTAACCTGGGTTTACAAGCAATAAACCCTAAAAAGATATATCTGGAGTCCACCAGAGAATTTGAGAAAAATCTCTCGTTTTATTAAATTTGATATGATAAACTGATCTTAATACATTGCATGATGGTGCTTATATAGGCATCCAATACCCTAAATTATAATCTAACAAGAAATCCTAAAGAATCCAAATTTAAAAGGAAACTAAAAACCTAAAATAAAATAATTCTAAAACAAATGTAAAACTAGCCTAAAAATATTAAATCCCGAATCGGATAATTAAAACGACATATTTTGGCCTAAATCCGTTACGGCTCACTAAAGTGAGCCTTGAAGATCTCGTCGTTCCCATTCGGGAAAGGTATCATACGTCTCAAACGGACATTCTGGCCAAAAGTTGATCAAATCTGATTCACAATCAAAACCTGACTTTTTGCACGAGTAACCCGAAAAGAGCAAAACCAAATCTTCTTGAATATTCCTGCGGCTAATAACCTCATTACGCGTGAGTTACCTATTTTCCAATCACTCTTCTTGATTCTACATCGCTTCTTTGTTTTTATGGTTTTCTGGCTAAATCGGGCCCATTCTCGTCCTACATCATTCTCCTCCACTACTATGAAAGAACTCGCCCTCGAGTTCCTCTTGAATAAAGAACAAGAATAGGTAGACAAAAGACCTGATAAAAAATTAGACAATTGAACCTGTGGATTATTGGCCGGATCTTCTGCATATTCTGATGGCACAATCATGAACCCAACACCATAGATGAGTCTATCATATGAGTCAAGAAGAACAAAGGAATAAGAGATTTGAGATTTTCTGATATGATTTTTACCTTCTCCAAGAATGGAGTATTTATACAAGATACACCAAGACCTATTAGGAAACTAATTACAACAGAATAATCTTAATAATACACAATATTCACAATCCAAATTACATGGCATGACTCACGCCAACACTCCCCCTCAAGTTGGTGCATACAGATCACGGATGCCCAACTTGTCAAGTGAGTCATAGAAGGCTTTACTCGAGAGAGCCTTTGTAAGAATATCCGCCAACTGTTCTTCAGTAGGAACGAAGGGAAACATAATGATCTGTCCATCCAGCTTCTCTTTAATGAAGTGTCGATCTACCTCCACATGCTTCGTGCGATCATGCTGAACAAGATTGTGAGCAATTTCAATTGCAGCCTTATTATCACAATAAAGCGGCATAGCCTTTTTCTGCCTGAATCCCAAATCCCTCAACAAATTTCTCAACCACAACATCTCACAAAGTCCTCGGGCCATCCCTCTATACTATGCTTCTGCACTAGAACGAGCCACCACCTTCTGTTTCTTGCTCTTCCAAGTAACCAAGTTACCACCTACAAATGTGAAGTAGCCCGAAGTAGACCTGCGATTTGTAATATTACCTGCCCAGTTTGCGTCTGTGTACCCGGAAACATCCAAGTGACTGTGTTTTGAAAAGAGTAATCCCTTCCCTGGAGCAGACTTTAAATACCGCAAAATACGAAATACAGCATCCATATGAGTCTTACTGGGATTATGCATAAACTGACTCACCACACTAACTGCATAGGATAAATCTGATCTAGTGTGGGGTAAATAAATCAACCGGCCAACTAACCTCTGGTATCTTGCTTTATTCGTAGGTATTTGATCCAAGTACTCTGCTAACCGATGGTTTTGCCCAATAGGAGTATCAACAGGTTGACAGACAAGCATACCTATTTCTGCCAGCAAGTCGAGAACATACTTCCTCTGACTCAACACAATACAATCCTTCCCACGAGCAACTTCAATTCCCAAGAAATATTTCAAATTACTCAAATCTTTCATCTCAAATTCTAAAGACAACTGACCTTGTAACCTTTGAATCTCCTCAAAGTCATCACCTGTCACAACCATGTCATCAACATAAATAATCAAGGTAGTCACTTTACCACATCGATGTTTAAGGAACAAGGTGTGATCTGAATTGCTCTGTCGGTACCCAATTTTCTTCATGAACTTGGCGAACCTACCAAACCAAGATCTGGGAGACTGCTTCAAACCATAAAGAGATTTTTTCAATCTGCACACCACCTGCTCTCCAGTAGAAGTACCATATCCAGGAGGCAAAACCATATAAACCTCTTCATGCAGATCACCATGCAAGAATGCATTCTTAACATCAAACTGTTGTAAAGGCCAATCAAGATTAGCAGCTAACGAAAGAAGTACGTACCCGAATTGTGTTAATTTTCGCCACTGGTGCAAATGTCTCATCATAATCCACTCCATACTTCTGAGTATAGCCTTTAGCCACTAGTCTTGCCTTGTACCTGTCCACCGATCCATCTGAATTGTGTTTCACGGTATACACCCACCGACAACCAACTGTCTTCTTCCCAGGTGGTAATGATACTAGCTCCCACGTACAATTCTTCTCAAGAGCATCCATTTCGACTGTCATTGCTTGCATCCACTTCTCATCCCTCATTGCATCCAGTACTTTACTAGGGAGAGAGACACAGAAGATAATTGATTCACAAAGGCTACATACGGTTTAGACAGCCTATGGGTCGACACATAATTAGCAACGGGGTATTTAGCTTTTGCACTTAGAGTAGGTTCATAGTGCTTCGAGGGTTGACCACGGGTGGAACGACTAGGCAGAGTTTTGGTGGGAACAATATCTGACACAGAAGAAGGAACACTAGCTGACACAGAAGGACTAGGCAGAGTTTTGGCGGGAACAATATCTGACACAGAAGATGGAACACTAGCTGACACGGAAGGAGTATTAGATAAAGAAGGATTAGAACATACCTCGGGTAACGACTGAGTAGGTGAGACCACTGAAGGAGAGGGAGAGACAAAAGAACTGTTCAAAACGGCATTGGCGACACTAGCTAACAAAGGAATAAGAGATTTGAGATTTTCTGATATGATTTTTACCTTCTCCAAGAATGGAGTATTTATACAAGATACACCAAGACCTATTAGGAAACTAATTACAACAGAATAATCTTAATTATACACAATATTCACAATCCAAATTACATGGCATGACTCACGCCAACAATATGCATTTTGGCTTTCATAGGCAACCTCAGTAGATTTTTCTTGGCTCTCAAGGTTGCATTCTTGAATGACATCGGGTTTTGAATGATTTATTTCAGGATCCAAGACTTCATCATTACAAATAACCATGTCTTCATGAGCAATTTCATCTTTAACATCTTCTTGATCATCATGGATGATTTCTTGTGGAGCTTCTTCCATTAGAAAATTTTCTGGCATTTCTTCAGATAAACTAATAATCTCAACGGGCAAAGAAAACTCTTTGGAGTTTAACTTCTTCTTAAAAATCGTAGGAGGGTAATTCTTGATCGAAAAATCTCTAGGCAGAAATTTTTCGCTAAGAAGACCTTTCATCTTCCGCCATGTCCGAACACGCTCTTTTCCTTGCCTCTGACAAGAACTCTGCAACTGATCCCACCAATAAGCAGCATCATTCTTTAGCTTCCGAGAAACCATCTTAGCTTGCTTGAGTAGAAAAGAATACTTCAATTCAGGGTTAATTCGATAATTCTATTCATCCCACAATGAGGGTATATATACAAGTACAAAGGAGTAGTCTAACTCTAATAGGAAACAATCTTTCCATAATTACAGGATATCCTAATTAAATAAAATCCTAATTACATACAGATTTACAGCGATTCTACACTCCCCCTCAAGTTGGTGCATAGATGTCTATCATGCCCAACTTGTCAACTGAGCTGTCAAATACCTTCCTGGACACTCCTTTAGTAAGAACATCAACTAATTGCTCCTCTAAGTTTACAAATGGAAAGCGAATAACCTTTCTGTCGAGATTTTCTTTAATAAAATGACGGTCAACCTCCACATGCTTTGTTCTATCATGCTGAACTGGATTATGTGCAATCTCAATGGCAGCTGTATTATCACAATGCAAATCCATAGGCTTTTTAAGCTTGTAACCCAGGTCTTTCACGACATTACGAATCCACAACATTTCACAGACTCCGTGTGCCATACCTCGGAACTCAGCTTCTGCACTTGATCTGGCAACAACTTTCTGCTTCTTGCTACGCCAAGTGACAAGGTTCCCTCCAACAAAAGTGAAGTACCCAGATGTAGAACGTCTATCAGTTTTATCACCAGCCCAATCTGCATCTGTGTACCCAACAACTTCCAATTCATCTTTTTTCTGAAACAGTAACCCTTTACTTGGCGCCATCTTCAAGTACTTCAAAATACGAAAGACTGCATCCATATGCTCTTCACTAGGACAATGCATAAATTGACTAACAACACTCACAGCATAAGCAATATCAGGTCTAGTATGTGAAAGATAAATCAACCTTCCTACAAGACGTTGATACCTCCCTTTGTCAGTTGGAACTTGATCAGGATAAATAGCAAGTCTGTGATTCATCTCAATGGGTGTTTCCATTGGTCTGCAGTCCAGCATCCCTGTTTCAGCAAGTAAATCAAGGACATACTTCCTTTGTGAAAGCAAAATCCCCTTCTTAGACCTTGCAACTTCAATACCCAGAAAATACTTCAGTTGTCCCAGATCCTTCATTTCAAACTCCTTTAACAGATACTTTTGCAATTCATTCATCTCTTTCGGATCATCCCCTGTAACAATCATGTCATCAACATACACAATAAGAGCTGTAATCTTACCATTCTTGCGTTTGATAAACAAGGTATGGTCAGAATTGCTCTGTCTGTACCCAAAGGCTTTCATGGACTTTGAAAATCTTCCAAACCAAGCTCTTGGAGACTGCTTCAGGCCATACAAAGACTTCTTCAATTTACACACCTTGCCAACCTCACTTGGGTAATTCTTAACACCTGGGGGCACATCCATGTACACTTCTTCCTCCAAATTCCCATTAAGAAACGCATTCTTCACATCAAACTAGTGCAAGGGCCAATCTTTGTTTGCTGCAAGTGAGATTAGAATCCGGACAGTATTAATCTTTGCCACAGGTGCAAAAGTCTCCTCATAATCAATCCCATAGCGTTGTGTATATCATTTGGCAACCAACCTCGCCTTGTATCTATTAATAGTTCCATCTGCATTAAGCTTCACAGTAAATACCCAACGACACCCTACAGTCTTCTTTCCAACCGGCATAGGTACTAGCTCCCATGTTGCATTCTTTTGAAGAGCTTCCAATTCTTCATTCATCGCCTTTGTCCATTTTGGATCCGTCAATGCATCCTGCACGTTACTAGGAATAGATACAGTAGATAATTGATCAACAACAAGTGCATGTGACCCAGAAATCCTATGGTTAGACATAAAATTAGCTATAGGGTATTTAGCTTTGGCTTTGATATCTGGTTCATATTGTTTCTTAGGAATTCCCTTGGTAACCCTTTGTGATTTCCTAGGTTCGACACTTTCTAACCCAGAAGATTCATTAAAGTTTAGGGGTACCTGAGGAGGATCATTCTGACCGGGATCTTCAGTTGGTGATGCAGAAGGGGGAATATCTTGTGTGTGAGCTTCAGATACGTCTTGATTTTGATTCAAACTATCCAGAAAAGTCATCTCTTCTGTCTCGGAATTCACAACACTCTGTTCGGCAGTTACATTTTCTGTTTCGGAATTCACAACACTCTGTTCGGCAGTCGCATTTTCTGTTTCGGAATTCGCAACACTTCGTTCGGCAGTCGCATTGTCTATTTCGGAATTCACAATGCTCTGGTCGGCAACTACATTTTCTGTTTCCAAATTTCTACCCTCAAATGTATCCTCCAAATTTTCCAAGTCTTCAAAGACATCAAAATCAATAATAGAACGAGGATTCCCTTCACAACCTCTCTCCCCCTGAAGGGAAGACTGAGAAGCTCCCCCTGAGTAATAAGGCTCGGATTCACGAAAAGCAATATCAAGAGAGACATGTATAGTGCCAATAAGGGGATCATAACATCGATAACCCTTCTGGAAGTCAGCATAACCAACAAAGATACACTTACGGGCACGGGGATCAAGCTTGCTGCGTTGAGGCTTGGGAATATGAACATAGGCTGTGCACCCAAACACCCGGGGCTCCAAATTAGGCATAGAAGGGATGGTTAAAACTGTATGAAGCTTCTGATGAGGATTTGGAAACTCAATCACCCGTGAAGGAGTACGGTTGATAAGATATGCTGCTGATTTTACTGCTTCTCCCCAATAGGACCGAGGTACATTCATGCCAAATAAGGAAGCACGAACAACTTCCATCAACTGCATGTTCTTCCGTTCTGCTAAACCATTCTGTTGAGGAGTATAAGAATTGGAGGTTTGATGACGAATTCCATGTGACCGGCAAAACTCAATCATAGGGCCATTCACAAACTCTCTACCATTGTCAGACTGAAACACTCTGATGGATTGTTGATACTGAGTTGCCACCATTTTGTGAAATTCGGTAAACATTCCAAATACATCACTCTTATTCTTCAGTAATGACACCCATGTCATGCTGGTGCAATCATCAATAAACGTTACAAAATACCGAGCTCCAGAAAGAGAAGGAATTTTCGCAGGACCCCAGACATCGGAGTGAATCTTCATAAAAGGAACATGACTTTTATTAAGACTTGGTGAATATGAAATACGGTGACTCTTGGCCAGTTCACAGATGTCACAGTGGAAATCCAAATCACTAACAACTGAAAACAATTGAGGTTGCAGCTTCTTAAGATAACGAAAGGATAGATGACCTAAACGGCGATGCCATAACCATACAGCTTCCTTCGCATTCTCTACCCCGTTGATCTGATTAGCTTGTCCCAAAAGATGCTTCTGTTTCTTTCCAGTCTCTGTCAGATCCAGATAGTATAATTTCCCCCTTCTAACACCATAACCAAGAATCTGTCGAGTCAGAATGTCCTGAAACACACAGAAAGACGGATAGAAGGTCACAATACATGCAAGAGCTAAAATAACTTGACCAACAGACAGGAGATTATAAGCTAGTGATGGAACAACTAAGACAGATTCAAGGGTTAAGGTATCAGATAAAGCAATAGAACCTTCTCCGGTGACCGGAGTTGGAGTACCATCAGCAGTAGAGACAACGTCTTGAGGGGAACGTCTAAGGTTTTTCACAAGACTGGGGTCATTAGTCATATGGTCAGATGCACCTGTATCAATTATCCATGTACTATTAAAAGTAACCTTACCCTTCATACCTGACTGCGCTACATTAGCGGAGGCATTGTCTAGGTAAACTTCCTCTTTAGTAGCAACAGCGGCCTTGCCCAGATTCTTTCGCGGTTTCTTGGTGAAGTCCCACCAATCAGGGTAACCAATCACTTCATAGCACCGCTCCTTGCTATGACCTAATTCCCTACAGATAATGCACCTTTTGTTTGCATATGGATTTGGTTTACCTAGAGGACGGTGTGGAGAAGGTCCTGAGAAGCCTGGAGGACCCTGTTTGCGTTGAGCCATAACAGAAAATTCAGTAGTCACCGAATGCCCCATAGCCTGTTTCTCTGATTGCATCATTGAGGAATTCATGATTTTCGCAGGATTGGATTTTCAAGGGTTTCAAGATGGATATGAATGTTTTTGAAAAAAAAAGTTTTTTTTTTCTTTTCGAAAAAAGGTAGGGTGATGGTGGTTTGAAATTCAGGATGGTTTGATTTCAACGGTGGTGGTACGCAGCGGTTTGTGGTGTTCTTCGGGATTTAGGATTCAGGATTCAAAGGATGTAGCGCAAGTTCAAAGGATTGATCCTGCTCTGATACCAAGTAGAAAAGAATACTTCAATTCAGGGTTAATTTGATAATTCTATTCATCCCACAATGAGGGTATATATACAAGTACAAAGGAGTAGTCTAACTCTAATAGGAAACAATCTTTCCATAATTACAGGATATCCTAATTAAATAAAATTCTAATTACATACAGATTTACAGCGATTCTACAGCTTGTGTTTTGGAACCTCCATGATCTCAAAGAATCTATCCACTTCAATCTGCCAATCCAGAAAATCCTCCACGCTCATGTGACCAGAAAAATAAGGAATATCAGCCTTGGTTATGAGATCCTCGGAATCATAATTAATATCACCTCCATCACCACATAGAGCTCTAGTATGTTGTCCTTCTCCACCTCTGTTACAGTTGTTGTTGTTGTTCCTTCCTCCCAACAACCCACGAAATTCTGCTATTTGAGCGTTCATGGCTGCCATTTGAGCGTTCACGGCAGCGGTCATCTGAGCAATCATCTAAGCAGTAAGGGCATCCAAATCTGCTTTTGTAACTGGAGCACGTTCATCAACCATTGCTACAAAGGTAAATAAAAGAGACAGGAAAGACCTGCTCTGATACCATCTGACGCAGTCGAAAGTAACCTAGGTTTACAAGCAATAAACCCAAAAAAGATAAATCTGGAGTCCACCAGAGAATTTGAGAAAAATCTCTCATTTTATTAAATTTGATATGATAAACTGATCTTAATACATTGCATGATGGTGCTTATATAGGCATCCAATACCCTAAATCATAATCTAACAAGAAATCCTGAAGAATCCAAATTTAAAAGGAAACTAAAAACCTAAAATAAAAAATTCTAAAACAAATGTAACACTAGCCTAAAAATATTAAATCCCGAATTGGATAATTAAAACGACATATTTTGGCCTACATCCGTTAGGGCTCACTAAAGTGATTCTTGAAGATCTCGTCGTTCCCATTCTGGAAAGGTATCATGCGTCTCAAATGGACATTCTGGCCAAAAGTTGGTCAAATATGATTCACAATCAAAACCTGACTTTTGCACGAGTAACCCGAAAAGTCCAAAACCAAATCTTCTTGAATATTACAGCGGCTAGTAACCTCATTACGAGTGAGTTACCTATTTTCCAATCACTCTTCTTGATTCTACGTCGCTTCTTTGTTTTTATGGTTTTCTGGCTAAATCGGGCCCATTTCGCTTCTTTGTTTTTATCGTTATGCCAACGGTGAAAGGGGTAGTAGGTGATGGAGAAAAACAGAGTGAAGAAGACGTCATTCGTCAAATACTAAAGCAGTGTCATTCATCAAATATCGGTGGCTAGCGAGGTTGAGGCCAGACGCTTGTATGACTAGGAGCTTGGATTGTACAGTGGAGAGGAAGAAAGTGAATAGATCTAGTTCCAATGTGATTAGGGCATTGCAAAATTCTCTTGGGAATGATCTTGATGGGAGATTGCGGTCGAGTTCCTGTAATTTGGGTTCCTGTTGATGAAGCTAATTCAGTTAGAGTTGCACAGTCTGAAGCTGTTGCATCCTTTGATAATGATAGATATTGTGTCTTCTGGTAGTTCCAATCTGGACTGAGAAAGTGGATCAAAATGAAAGTGGTAGTAAAGGAGGTGCGATGGATAAGGGAAGAGGATAAAAAGAACAACTTTAATTGACCCTCAATAGAAAAAAATTGAGGGTCAATAAAATTTTTATTGATGGTCTGTAAAGACATCGATAATCTCCTTGATGCATTACTTCACTCTCAGTGTTCGACCTAATATTTCTTGTTCGTATAGAGTTATTCTAGGTTAGTAAAACTGGTACTGACCATCAATAAAAATTTCAGAAATAATGTTTTTCTCGTATCGAATCATTATTGAATTTACAGGATGCATGATTTCTAGTTTTGAGATGTATTTAATTACAGGATGCATGATTTCGAATCATGAATATTATTATTAGTTTTTGATAAATATTTGGGACGTGATTTCTATCGTGAAATGAATCCTCTTGCAGTAATTGGATTTGAGGACTTAAATGTTTTTACGCGGATTATATCGATATGATAACTTGAGTCTTGCTTGATTAAGACCTGAATGGACGAAAATACCCATGAAAAAATGTCAGATGGCAGCCTCCGTATTATTATTGGGTCGGGGTCAGAACCTCAAGTTCAATTCTAATATTTTTGAAACTTGAGGTACCAAAATTTATAATTGGCAAATACTGTACAGATGATTTTCCCTTTGCAGAAATGTCGAAAATTATGATTTGTGAATAGGAAAATTTAAGAACAGTACTTGAAAAATGGCCCACTCCGAAGTTTTGTACATTTAGTTTCTAAAATTTTAAAATGGTACATGACATTCTAAACCCGACCCAAAATTGGTACACGTCGTTACATGCTCTGTTTGTTTGTGTGCTTTCTGTCAAATTTGTAAGGACAAATCCTTCTCTTCAAGGATTGATGGAAAAAAAAAAAGGATTAAATACTGTTTAGTCCTTGAGCTTTTGGCTAAAAAACACTTCAGTCCCTGACCTTCTAATTTCACACGTTTAGTCCCTGTACTTCAAAATTTCTGACCAATAGGTCCTTTCCGTTAACCATCCGTTAAAAGTTGTCGTTCACTGGCTGACATGGCGTTTCCATCCATGCCAACTCAGCTTCTGACATGCCAAGTCACTGGTAAAATGTCCAAAGTAACCCTTTCTTCATTATCCCCCAGCTACAGCTTAAATTCACTCCAAATTCATTCATATATTCCCTCAAAATTACCTACTCCAAATTTTGAAGAAATCTGCCAATTAAACATAGTTTGCCACAATATCACAAAAAGAATCCTTAAAAAAAAAAATCAGAATCTGCAGCAAGCCAATGAACAAGTAAAATAATCTGCCATTTCATTCAAATCAATCCATAGAATCTGCAGCAAGCCAATGAACAAGCTCTCATTTACAAAAAACAAAAACTAGAGCATTACTTCCTGAAGAACTGTTCTATAAGCTAGTACTTTAGCTCTAATCATCTTATCAAAAGATTAGAACTAGCAACCAAGTGGCACAACACAAGGTTGCACAAAAAAAGGATGTCTAAACTTCATTTGCTTGGCAGCCTAACACTTGATCAATTTGCAGACCTATTTTCCCTCTCCCTTACCAGAATGGGAGTGCCGATCTTGGAGTGGGCCATATGTGGTGTACCGTTCTTAAAAATTTTCCAAAAGGAAAAGGGAGAGATAGTGGGCTAGCCTAGCTAGGCTACATCGCTGCAACCCAGGCAGGTAGAGACATATTGGCCCATAACCCATTATCCACCCACGTCCCGCCCTCATATTGAGTTGCAGCGCCGGCCATCGAGGGAGGCTCAATCCGTCACCACTCCAGCGGCTGGCCCATATCCTCCACCATCGCCAAAATCAGAAGAATAAGCTCCTTGGACCCTGACCTGGAGAGCAAACAAACAATCAAACCAATTTCTTCAGAGCAGACCGCCACCCTTGAGAAATCCTATCGCCGCATGCCCACGATCGATGCCTTAGCACCAGAGTCGCATCACCCAGACGAAGAATTTAGCTACTGCCTGGAACCAGACCACTGCCGCCGTACAGAACCCCTGCAGCCACACGCAATCCCACCAATCTGCGTCGCCGGCATGCCTGTCGTCTCACACTGCCCTCTCCTGGAGTAGTTCGATGCCTGATCAGCGGAACAATGGTTCACCGCTGCCACGAAATGGAAATGAAAAGTAAAAATTTATGTCGTTTACCATCCAAATGATTAGTAAATTAGTGAATTTTTGTCCGAGACGTAATACATCCATGGCCTGGAATATTAAGGGGATTAGTTCCAAGGCTAAAGAGTAATGCACAACGATTATATTTGGTTTTGGCAAGGCCCAGTTCATTTGCTTGATAACTCGTCAAGACCTTTTTTATGAACGAGTGATTGGCAAATCAACTTGCTTACACGAAATGAACCTGCGTAATCCATTTATCAAAAGGGTTAGGTTGTATATAGATTGCTTACACGAACCATGAGGTTGTATATAAATTGCTTATACGAACCATTAAAAATAAGTAACTTAAACTGTTCTTAGGGGTTGAATGTCTTAAATAACTCAGTGATGAATCCATTTATATGGCTGTACATAGATCCTCAAGTTGCACTGGTGCCTGGTATAACTGTGGTAATCTGCTACCTAGTCTCACGTCAAAGGAAGAAGATGTTGCTGTGTCATGTCTTGTACTTGGATTTGTACATGAAACGTAAGGACAAATTTTGGGCCAGTCTTCGGTCAGTTTTATATACAAAACAATTTTTTTCTTCATTTTCTTTGTATCATATTATGTTTTTCTCCTTCAAACTAGCTTGTAGGTATAAATACCTCTCGGGCAGACAAATTCTATGTCCACTACTTTCCGCGAACAAGTGATCGTACATTAGTAATTATTGTTATAATATAATGTTCTTATTCATATCATATTAATATTACAATATACACATGTGTCAGCTGCATGTGAATTATGCTTATGCTGTTTTATTTCATCGTGCACGAAGAATTAGGTCTGTTGATTTTTAGAAATTACACGCGACCTATTTCTATATTATATGCAAACGAATATTGGGCAACATCTAGCTGTTCAAGAATAAATTCGTATAAGTTATAATGGAGACCAAATCTACCAAAACCAGTTTTTTGACCAAGTTAATTATATATGTATTCATTATTGTTCAAGTAAATCCAGAATATGTGTCTGGCCCAAACTCTAGGTTATTTGACCTAGTTGTAATAGGGTTTTGAATTAGAGATATTCTCGGAGATATTCATAGATATCCGATTAATTGTATGATTATCTTTCTTTGTACAACTCTGATTCTATGTCTTGTAATCCTCTATATAAAGATGTCTCTATTATCAATGAAATCACGACTCAATTCTCTCCCAATTTCAGTTTTTCTTAAACATGTTATCAGCACGAAGCCCTAACCCTGAAACCCTAAATTCGTAACCCTCAAATCCGAGCAAACACAGCCGCACACCTTGACTCCAGGATCTAGGAACCGAAATCACATCGCCACGAACCGGCCGTATAGTCACCGGACCGGCCAACTCAGTTCGCTGCACTTGCTTCCGGCCAGCCCAGTCCGAAAAAAAAAAAAAAAAAAAAAAAAAAAAAGACCAGAAGAAGACGCGATCAAAGGAAGAAGGAGGCCTCGGTCAAAGGCAGAAGAGAAAGAGAGAAAAAAGGGAGCGGCCCACATGTTGGGCAGAAGAAGAAAAGAAAGGAAAAAAAAAACAAAGGGAGTGGGCCCAGCAGAAGAAAAGAAAAAAAGAGGAGGAGGGGTTGACACGGCCCTAAGTCAGAAGAAAAAAAAAGAGAAGGCATGCGGCCCACACCCTTAGTCAAAGCAAGAAGAAGCCAAGGCCCAGCAGAAATTAAAGAAAAAGGCTTGGGCCAACATTAAAGATAAAAAAAAGGAAGCAACCCATCGCCAAACACTTCCGGCGACCAAAATTTCCTGCTACTTTTTCCGGCCAAATTCCCGGCGACCTATTTCTAGGTAATTTTTACTAAAAGTTCCCATTTTTTAAGTTTTTATTATTTTTCTCGGGGACTTGCAAACTCTCTTCTTCTACCCCCCTTTCTTCATCATAGGGGAGACCTAATTAAGCCGAACTGTGGGGGTTCGTGCTCACTCCAAGCTTGGAGCTTGTTGAGATCTCCAAACTTAGAGTTTGTAGAGAATTTATGATCGGCCACTTACGTTATTGTTTCGATCTAATCCAATACCTCTTGGAATTGAATTTCTTAGAAGCGATTACGCTCAGAAATTCCTAATTTTTTTGGAGCGATTACGCTCAGAAATTTTATATGTTTTCGTGGTAGCCTTTTTCGCTCTGAAACTAACCCTAATTTCTTGTTCTCTTTCAGGATGAGTAACCTGAATAGACTGGACTTCGTTCCATTGGAAACAATTGGCTCTGGATATCACAAGTGGGTTCGTGATGTTCGCCAGCATCTCAAGGCCGATGGAATCCTGGATACGATTCTCGAGCCTAGCCAGGATGTGCTAACTGTTGAGCAAGCTCAAGCTTTGGAAGCAAATAGAGCAGCCTAAGAGGCAAATAAGGCGAAAGCCATCATCCTACTGACTCGTCATGGAGTTCAAAGAAGAAGAAGAAGAAGAAAAATAAGAGCAAATGCGTGCTGATAACGTGTTATAAACTAGAGAATAAGAGAGAGATAGAAGAGAGAAACAAAATATGGAGGAGGTAGAAGTGTATGTTTCATTCTCATTAGACCCTTTTATATAGGAGTAGGATTTACATCATAAGGACATAATTAATGAGTATTTACAGTGGACAGCCACATATATATAATATTTACAACATTTTTTTCTTTCTATCTCTTCTTCTTCCTTCTTCCAGCTCTCTCTTCTCCAAAAGCCTCCCTCTGTCTCCTCTGCAACCTTCCCCTTCTCCTTCAAGTCTGAGACTTTTCCAATCTCAATGACATGTCGTCGTCGTCAATTCTCGCCCTCACCCTAATCTCTCTCTTGCTCCTCTCCAACATCCGCGGGGCTGTCTGGCCAAGCCTGTTCCCCTCCGGCAGAGATTTGTCTTCTTCTTCATCTTCATCGGGCTCTTGGTCGGGGCACCACTCCCCATCATCGTCTTCCTCAGCTTTAATTTCAGCTTCCTCTCATTCAAATTTGATCTCAAATGACCACCGTCTTTGGAGCCACTTCCGCCGCCATATCCTCCCGAAAACTCCACCTCCCTTTCTGTAGATCCCTCCCAGGTCTACCCACTTTGCTCTAATAATAATAAAGCTCGAGTTTTTGTATTTAATTGATTAATTAGTTAATCGAGTTTTTGGTTTTTGGTTTGATTCAGGGAGGAAGGCTAGCTTCCGTGGCCCACTTCCTCCGAGAATACTCTCCATCCACTCTCAACCTGACGATCCGAATGTTCGGGCGAAACGACTTCGTCTAGGGACGCATGGCGACGGTCAATGTCTCTGGTGAGATTTTCTTAGCACCTCTCTCTCCTTCTTCATTGACTCAATCTTCCTCACTTCCGTTTATATTTAACTCTGGCCATCCTCTCAAAAATTTTAGCCAAACTTCTTGTGTTTGTGGTTCTAATTTTGGTTGGGTTGTTCTCTGTTTTCAGAATTGGATTTTGGGTGTTTTTTTGTTTTGTGGGTTAGAGCTACAGGGAAGAAAGTCAGATTTGTTGTTTGGTGGTTTGTTGCTGGTTTTTGAAGGTGAATTGTATCTGCGATTTTTGGTGTTGGGTGAGCTAAGAAAAGGGCAGCTCTTCTGCGTGATTCAAGCTTCTGGCTTTTGAGCTTCAAGTTTGAATCTTTGAAGTTCTGTGCTATTGTTTTGAAGCTTATGGTTCGACTTTGTGGAGGCATTCACAGAAGGTAGATTGGTTGGCGGTGTGAGTTTGTTTGTTTTTTCTACAAATTGGATAACTCCACAAATAGGCATACCGATCATTTGGGGGGGAACAAGATGGGAAAAATATAAGGAAGAGTCCTTTGCATCAACTAATTTCAGTAATGGTGCTACAGTTGCTGCTAGTGCTGGAAGAAGAAGAGATAAACAGAAAAAGGAAAAAATATATATATAAAAATTAATAAAAAGAAAAAAGATGAACTAAGGGTATAACAGACTTGTAAGTATTTGGACTACTCCCTTCAACACATGACTTTCCCAAGGCTTCAAGGACAACAGACATGCAAAGCATTAGGAGGATATCTCTCCTAATTTTTCGGTGACTTAAGGCAAGTAAAAGAAGATCGCAGAATCAAATCATGAAGAGAGATTCAAGGAAGTTAATCCACTGATCTTGAGATAGAGGTGTCTTTAATGCATATCATATTTTGCATGATTCTAAATAGATATGCATTGATTTTAATTGATCTCAAAATCTCTTTGTGTATGCATATCCGATTACTTGTTCAAAACAGTTTAAACAATCTTTCCATATTTATCTTATTCTGTGATTAAGATAAAGATTTGTTTGAGGGGGAGTCTTACTTCCCTATAAAAAGGTTTTGAAACTATTTACTAAACGGAGATTTTTCGGTGCAAAAATTATTTTTATTGAACCACTTGTGTTCTTGCTCAAATTGTCTTTGAAAACTCTCATTGGTTTTTTCATGAATTCCTTTGCATAATCAATCACATTCATAACTCATTCTCTAGATCAGTGAGACGATTGAGTACTAGGAAGTGGTAGATAGGTTGACTAGAATTCTATGTGGATCTAGTTAGAAGTTAGGACAGTAGTAAAACAAGTTAGCATTTGTTGCTAAGTGAAAGTGTTTGTTATGAACAACACTACTTGTATACTGTAAACTTGATTGTTTCATATTGGATTGATTATTCGTGTTGGCTACGTCAAAAGCCACGCAGTGAAGTTTCCTCAGTGGAGAGGTTTACACTGCGTCAGCAATTCCTGTGTGCTTATTGTTCTTGTTGTACGTTTGATTAATTGTCAATACTCAAACTAGATAGATTGTGTTCCATTTGGTAATTACAAGACTTTTTGACTCGGAAGAATTGCCACGTCAGCAATTTAACAGAGTTTTGGACGGAGAGTAACGCAATGGACCTATTGGTCCAAAATTTGAAAGTACAAGGACTAAACATATAAAATTAAAAGGACAGGGACTGAAGTGTTTTTTGGGTAAAAGTTCAGGGACTAAACAGTATTTAATCCAAAGAAATATAAACCTACAAACGGAGAAAAACTAAAAATCAAAGACTCCCTCAACTCTCAAGCCAAGATCCACATCAAAAAGATCGAGATTTGGCAAGAGAAGGGGGAGAGGAGGAAAACTACGTTAATGGGTTTTTTCTAGAGAGAAGGCAGAGAAAAAGTTTCTAGAGAGAGAAACGCCAGATGTTATATTACAATTTACAATATCCCAAAAAACTTGAGGTGGCATGTGGCAACTCATTTTATTTGTGAAGTTTTATCTAAATTAGTGTGTGTGTGTGTGTGTCTATATATATATATATATATATATATATATATATATCAGGGCCCTTCTAATAAGGGATCCCTTTTTTTGACCATTTTCAAGGACCACTCATTCCACCTAAACCCTAAACCTTTGACCAAAAAAAAATCTCTACAAATTTTCAGCCAAATTAATAATCATTAAGGCATTCAAAACTAGGATTTACAATTACGAACACGAACGGTTCAGGTTGGACAGATTTGGTTCGTCCATTGATTTAATCAACTTCGATACCTTAACGGTCATCAATTTGGCTGAAAGTTTGCAGAAATGATCTACACGTTAAGACCTTAAAACTGAGCTGTCGAGATGCCGAAGTACTATCAAAAAGTTCGTGGAATGAGCAATCCCTTAAAATGGTCAAAAAAAGAGATCCCTCACTAGAACGACCTTGATATATATATATATACAGATCCTATCCAGAGTGAGGCCTCACTCTGAAATTAACGTGTGAGGTTGGAGTTTAGGGTCACTTTTCGGTCTCATATCCACATCTTGACGGTTCAGTTTTTAGATACTAATGTATAGATCATCTCTGAAAAATTTCAGCCAAATTGATGACCGTTAAGGCATTGATAACTGCCTTAAAGCTAGTACGGTTCAGGGTGGACAGATTTAGTTCGTCCATTGGTTTAAGTGAGTTAGATACCTTAAAGATCATCAATTTGGCTGAAATTTTGCAGAGATGATCTATACATTAGTACCTAAAAACTGAACGGTCGAGATGTGGATATGAAACCCAAAAGTGACCCTAAACTCCAACCTCACACGTTAATTTCAGAGCGACACTCTAGATAGGATCTGTATATATATATACAAATCCTATCCAGAGCGAGGTTAAGGTTTATGGTCACTTTTCAGTCGCATATCCACATCTCAACCGTTCAGTTTTTAGGTATTAATGTATAAATTATCTCTGCAAAATTTCAATCAAATTGATGATCGTTAAGGCATTGATAACTGCCTTAAAACTAGTACGGTTCAGGTTGGACAGATTTAGTTCATCCATTGGTTTGAACGAGTTAGATACCTTATAGATCATCAATTTGGCTGAAATTTTGCAGAGATGATCTATACATTAGTACCTAAAAACTGAACGGTCAAGATGTGGATATGAAAATGAAAAGTGACCCTAAACTCTAACCTCACTCTGGATAGGATTTGTATATATATATATATATATATATATATATATCAGGGTCGTTCTAGTGAGGGATCTTTTTTTTTTTACCATTTTAAGGGATTGCTCTGGATAGGATCTATGTGTGTGTCTATATATATACCCTTCTAGTGAGGGATCCCTTTTTTTGACCATTTTCAGAGACCACTCATTCCACCCACTTTTCAATCACATATTCACATTTAACCGTTCAGTTTTTAGGTATATATGAGTAGATCATCTCCGCAAATTTTCGGCCAAATTAATAGTAATTAAGACATTCATAACTACGATTTACAATTATGAACACGAACGGTTCAAGTTGGACAGATTCGGTTCGTCCATTGATTTAATCTAGTTCGATACCTTAACGGTCATCAATTTAGCTGGAAATTTGCAGAAATGATCTACATATTAAGACCTAAAAACTGAATGGTCGAGATGTCGAAATATGATCGAAAAGTGGGTGGAATGAGCGATCCCTTAAAATGGTCAAAAAAAAGGAATCACTCACTAGAAGGACCTTGATATATATATATTTGAAGGATAAATACATTAAAGAGCATATCCCCATGGGATCATATACAAACATTGGTCAAAGTATAACAGGTGGCGAACAGAAGAGGGAAACTGACTACACCAAATACTATTTTGAGATAAAGTCTGACATTTGCCTCTCGGTAAACATGAGTGAAGGAAATATTGATAAAATGAGTAGAAAGATGATTGATATCCACCAATAGAGTGAAGATTCTCCACGACACCTTGTAGATACGATTGATCATCTTAATTAGTAATAAGGAGTCACCTTCAACTTGAAGATTTGGTATTTGGAGTCGACTCACCCAGAGTAAGCCGGTCTTCAATCCAATCGCCTCTGCTTGAAGAACTGAAGCAAAGCCAATAGGAATTGAACCTGCTCAAATGACAATTCCATTTTGATCTCTAATGATGAAACCAGCGGAAGCTTTACCATCACTATTAACTGATCCATCAAAATTTAGTTTGTAGGAATTGGGTGAAGGAGGTCGCCAGCCAGTCATAGTTGTTCATTTTCTTCTGAAAGACCATATTGAGATTTTATTTGCTTCCCAAAAGTCAGTAAGAAAAGTTTTAATATGAGTCATTGCATCATCAATTTTAGGAATTTTATGTTGGAAAACAAGCTTATTTAGTTGATCCAATAGTTTCCAGCAAACTGTAATTACTTTTTCAATGAGTAAATGATGAGAAGAATTCCAGTTAGAAAGATGCCAAGGAATGATAGTATCTGAGGTAGAAGGAATTTTAGGAATAAAAGAAGATAATGATTGCCAAAGTTCAGCCGAATAGGGACAATGGAGAAAAACATGGTCAATGGATTCCAAATGCAGGGTACAAAAAGAGCAAATATCTGTAATATTACAGACCATTGATGACCTTTTAAGTGTATAAATCGTTCTGTTCAACCATGCATATCTAGATGTCTTTTCAAGTTCCAATTGGTTTACAATTTCTATCACATGCATATTGATCCAATTTTAAGTGGCTATAACCATCCCAACATAAAAGGAATAATATTAAACTAAGTGCGACAAGTAATGATTTCATGCAACTCAAGGACCAAGAGTAGCTAGTGAACATATCTTTCCAATGATCTTGCCTAAACATGCACCTGTCAATTCTTTGAATTCCTATATGTGTCTTGTTCTTTGTGAGTAACAAGCCAGCTGGGAATACTAGTTCAGTTTTCTTTGTCCTTATTTTTTTTTTTTTATTTTTTTTTTTTATCTCTCTCGATCAACTTTGAAGCCGTGAATCAAATTATTCGTTGCTTTAGAATAGAGCATTGTACCCAGAAAGATGTTCTTGGTTGTACTTGCATTTCCTTATTGTGGGATTTCATATTGATAAAAAGGAAATCATTACAATTGAGAATATATATGTTTGCTAGTTAGCTAGGGTTTCTAGTCAATCATAAGCGCACACGCGCGAAGACGTTAAATATTATTGGTTGTAATCGATATTGTTTTAACAACACGTACGAAGGTATAATAATATAGGTCGATCTGATGCCATTGGCTGAAATTAACAGAAAGTGAGAAATGACCACGGAATGATATTCTTTGCAGAAAAAAGTAGCTGTGGGGAGGGAAGGAAAATCAAGATTCTCTAGTGTGGAATATGAGAATGGGAATCTAAACTCGAACTCAAGTCAAGAATATCTGGTTATTCGATATTGTCTTAGCAAAGCCACAAAAAATGGGTTCCCACGCACCCAGCTACATGTTTTGCCCCATTACTTAATTAGATGCTGTTTCAACACTTATAATGTCCTCTAAAAAGATTCATTGCCATGTTTAGAGGTTTCTTATGTTTTATGAGATGGACATTCATCTTTTTGTTATATATACATATATGCTGCTTACCCATATGATTCCTTTTGCACTGATATATGGTTAAAGAATGAAAAGTTCAGCGTAGAATATACAGTAACAGAATGAAATATATATATATATATATACACACACACGGAGCGGTTCCAAAGAGGACGTCCGCACTGTTGTTAAAGTGCGGACGTCGACGCTGCAGCTCGGCTCTGGGCGCGACGGAGCGGCGGTGCTTGCCAGACGGACCGATCTGCAGTCGGTGGAGTCGCCGGCGACGTGGTTGCAGCGCTGCCCAGAAACCTGCAATTGCAGGTGAGGTCACTGCCCAAAAACCTGCAACTCCGACCTCGGACGCTACCCAGAACCGTCCGGGATGCCTCCGGCCTCCGTCCTCCAAGCCTCGAGCCACCGTCGCCGCCTGGAACGCCGCTGCTGCGTCGCCGTCCGCACTTTAGCAAAGTGCAGACGTCCGCTTTGGAACGGGCTTGTATATATATATATATATATATATATAGGCCCGTTCCAAAGTGGACGTCTGCACTTTGCTAAAGTGCGGACGACATTCTAGTAAGGGTAGAGCTGGCAATTTCGACACAACTCGAAATCCGCACGAAATAAAGCGGGTTGAACCCACATGATTAAAAAGTGGGTCGGCCCGGGTCAACCTGGCATGACCCATTTAATAAACGGGTTGGCCGCAGGTCAACCCTCCAACACAAAGTGAATTCGTATAACCCGTTTATTAAATGAATCGAGTTATATATTATATGTAGGCCCGCTCACCTGCGGGACAATAATTAAGGGACAAAACGGGACAAAATGATAACAGCCATGCGATTTTAAATGAATGGATCAAATGGATACAATAGCGCAGAACCATTGAAAACCAATTTTTTTTTGACCCATTACCAAATCTCGTCTCTTTGTCCACGGAGCCTCAGCCAGTCAAGCAGAGACTCAAGCCTGAGTTTCTCCTCCTTCCTCCCTCATCTGAATTCATCATATGCCATCTGAGATCGATCACCGTTTGCAAGTTCAGATTCAAGAATGGAATTCAAATTAATAGAGGAATCAAAGAGAATTTCTACAAATGAAGGCGGTGATTGATCGGAGTCGGAGAGAATTTCTGCATATGATGGCGGAGATTGATCGAAGTCGAAGAGAGTCCCTTATGCAGATACATACTTTGCAGGTGCAGAAAGTATTGAAGGAGTTTGTTGTCTTCGCATCGGTGATGGAACTAAAGCTATATATGCCAGAATCTTTTATTCAATCTTTTAATCGAAATAAAGTTTCATTCTTTTTCTGCTTCCCAGTTCGATCAATTCATTTTTTTGTGGTGCTTTTTGTTTATTTAATTAAGGTATAGGGCTTGTGGATTGGTTTAATCTTTGGTCTCTCTTGTCAAGCAAGCACACTATTATTGATTACACAGCTCAAGAAATGGACTCGATCCGATTTCTCTCAAAATCCCACAGAAAGAAAACCCAGTTTGGGAGCCTAACTAAATACATGTGGCATAAATCTATACCTTATAAATAGTAAAATGTTGGGATACTATGCCTTAAAAATCACTTAGATGTAAGGGAGGCTTTGGGTGATCTCAAATGGCATATGATGGATTCAGAAGAGGGAGGAAGAAGATGAAGAATCCCAGGCGTGAGTGTTTGGTTCTATGACCAAAGTAACGGGATTGGGTAATGGGTCAAAGAAAATTAGTTTTTAATGGTTTTGCTATTGTATCCGTTGGATCCATTCATTTAAAATCGCATGGCTATTATCGTTTTGTCCCGTTTTATCCCTTAATTGTTGTCCCGCAGGTGAGCGGCCCTGATATTATATGTAACCCGGGTAGACGACTCATTAAAACAAAAGTAATAATATATGTATATAAAGGTTGAATAAATCTTCTTCTTTTTTTTCACTTTGAACTAGCGTTACCACTTCATCGTTAACAGTATAAATTCTCTAGTGAACTTAATCAATTTGATCATTTTTTAGTTAAATGGGTCGCAATGTTAATCTTTAAATATATCATTTTGCCCGACACAACACGACCTATTTATTAAATGGTTAAGCGGGTTGGAAACGGGTAACCCGTTTAATAAATAGTTTGGGTTTATATTTTAAATGGGTTGGGTTTGAGTTTGTCTCTTATGACGTGACAAATAATAGGTTATTTTGTCCAACACGACACGGCCTATTTATCAAATGGGTAAGCGGGTTAAAAACAGGTAACCCGTTTAATAAATAAGCTGGGGTTTGAGTTTAAATTTTTGATACGATTATTAAATGGGTTCACTATGCCAAAAAAGCTTCGTCGTCTGATGAAGTCAAAATTTGTTGTCTAGGTGGCTGCCGTCTCTAAGCCACTCAGACAACAGAGATTCCCCGTCGTTGATAGTAACTCAAACAACAGATTCAGTTTAAGGTACTGTCATCTGAAGTACCCAATATTGAAGAATTAGGGACCATCTGTCGTCTGAACCATATTACTACTACATATTAATGTTGTTGGGAATTAACTTCATCGACGGGTTTAACAAAATATCTGTCGATGTAGTTAATCTTACATGACGGAGTTTTACTTGTTTCTGTCGTTTGATTGAACCAATATTGAAGCTTGATTAATGTTTCTGTTGTCTGATTCAAAACACAATAACAGTTATATGTCGACTGATTTTGTATACAACAACACTTACACTGTGAGTTATGTTGTTTGAGATTGTTTGGACTACATATAATTGTGTTTGTTGTGGTTAGATTTGATTTCCAGCTACAGTTTTAGTTCTTTTATGTTGTTTGAATCTCACTTGGAGTATAGTCTAGACTCCAATTTCTGTTGTCTGAAATAGTATTCAGTCTCACTTTTCTGTCGTTTGTTTGGACTTTCAACCATTGTTTTAGTTAAGTTCTGTTGTGTGAGTGTTAATATTCTGTTGTTTGAGAGTGATTACAAGTCCACTTTTATGTTGTTTGAAGTAAGTAGAAACAAGTGATCATTGTTTGTTTTTGTTGTTTCTATTTTGTTGATACAACATATTGTGAAACCTACATATGTTGGTTTTCAACCATTTCATCATCATTCATTTAACAATCAAAAAGCCATAAAATTGGACTAAAATCAGCCATCAAAATGAAGCCAAATATTTCATTGCATCAATATCATTCAAAATACAATCCATCAGTTCAAAAAATTTAAACCTAGCTAACATTGACATTATGATTGAGAAAACCAAAAAACACCATCTTATCTCGATCATATACCTAACGCGCTAAGACAAAAACCTGCAAGGTAGAGAGTAGTCATTTCACCACAACCACATTGCTCTTTCTTAACTAAAGAGTTCTATAACAGAAGTCAAATAGTTCTAACCAATGTTTGAGCCTAATCTTCATCGCTTCAAAGCACCATGACTCTCTCAATAGAGAGATATGCATAGTAGAAACCCACAGCAAGCTGCTCTAGAATGGTACCTAGCTGTTGCTTATCAGGGACTTCCACCAGAGGTATCCCTTGCACCACAGCATCTCTTTCTTGGATTTCAAGTACCATTTGTGTTATAATTAATTCCTTGCAGCTTTGTTCCAACAGCTAAGATTATCTTTAACCAATACAATTGTCAGTACTCTTTTATAACAATATTATTAGATTGAACATAAGCAGAAATTTTCTAGTAAATTTCTCACAATTAGAGGAAGTATGAACAAGAAAAACATAGCCTCCCATCCTGAAATGAAAGAAACCTTGAGTAAATAACACAACATCAAATATAATGATAAAAGAAAAGGCCAACTCAGTTATAGGAAAAAGGAAACAAAACAAGAGTTAATCACCATGAACATTGACAAGCAAATAGAGTGTTATCGTAGTCCATAATAGTGGATTGCCAGTATCATCAGAATATTTAGCAAAAAAAGCATACAGTACTCCTCTTCATGAGATATAACATAACTACTTTATGGACAAAAAGAAACTTGCTAAAAGACTTACGGAAACATGAAGAAAGAAAAGGTTGGCAATAATACTTGATTAATGATTAATCCCAAAACAGAGCGAAAGAAATCTAATGAAACATAAAACTAATGATTAATCACAATACATGACCTGTAGTGACCTGTAGTGAAACATAAAACTAATGATTAATCCCAAAACAGAGCGAAAGAAATCTTTCCTATACATGTTTACCATGGTTGGTTGATATATTAAAGCAAGTTGTCGGTTGATATTTACTTACCTTTCCTCTTGCAATTTGTTATTCGTTGTTGTTCAACATTGAGCTGCAAAATGATTGGTAAGACGTAATATTCTTCTTGAATAGTTATCGTACACTAAAAGTGAACAAATGACCTAAAAATACAAATCAAGAAATGAATCAGAAAAATGCAAGTTCAAGCAGCACAACTGAGGCTACATATTAAAACACATGCTCATAGCTGTTAAATCTACATGATGCAACAAATAACACATCAACCACAAGATCATATCATACAACACACATCAAGAACAATAAACCAGCTGCATAACAATCACATAATCTGCTGAATAGCTTTCCTAGCTGCACTAGGACTCCACCTGGATCAATGACGCTCTGGATCCCTGCATAAACAACTTGACCAAGGTTAGACATCTTGAGCAACTGGAAACGAGAATGAATAGCAGCAGAACTAGAGCAGAAAGCCTTCTGTATGTCAACACCAAAAGCTTCAGAATGGGCCTGAACAAAATGCTTAACAACGGTGGTGAATACAAGGACTTTGCTCCCTATATATATTGGCCAAAACCACGAGTTAGACTCATCCCATAAGGAGTCCAACACTTCTTCATGTTTATCGAGATAGGAGACTTAGAGTTTATCACAAACACTTAATGTAATTCAGGTTGATTACAAATGAGTTCCCTACTTCTACTACTAGGAGATATACACCCACGTAGATAACTGGAATTAGAGTTATATTCATGTACTTCTTGTTATTTACATAGGATTAAATCAACTGGTTTTATCTCAATGTGATTAAGATAATGTTAAGTCCACATATTCTAACAATAGCAAAACTTGAAGAACAAGTTAAACAAAATAAACAAAGCAACATAATGAAAGCTCACATGAATACTACTTCAAAGTCCCAAATACTCGAGCCTAGAATAATATAACTCTATCAGTGGATAGTGAACATGGCAGTCTGCATTTTTCAAGTTTGTGAGCGTCCAATGTCAATCTATCTTGTGCATCTCAACCATATGCACACATAGATAGATAGACATGTCTTTATTAAAAGAAACCTATGAAGGATAGCTGAATGCAGGGCCAATTGTATGGTGTTCCTATACGTTTTATATATCTACCGGCGATAATTGAATTACACACACACACACACCTAGCAATAATCCATAAAAGAAATCAGCAATATTATTCTGAATTAATCACACACACACCTAGCAATAATCCATAGAACCACTCCTGAAAATGAGTTTAATTTCCATCATAGGGCTAATAAAAGAAATCAGCAATATTATTCTGAGTTAATCACAAGTGGAACATGCAAAGAAATAGTATACAAAAGAAAGATTAAATATGATTATAAGCAAAACAGAGGCTTCAAGATCCCAGATGCACAAACCTATAATAGTGAGTTTGTTTCTTTCACCAAAACTAACTAAAAGGGCGGATGGTAATAAAAACATGGCAGCCATGAACAGAAACTGGAAGAATTTGAGCAAAATCAGAGGTACTCATGACTGAAAGGAAGCGGAGAAATCGAAAAGTGGAATGAGAATGAGAGAAGAAGAGAGGAGGAGGTACCCATTTTGGCAGAAGGAGACTTCCACGGTTTCTCTATTCCCAGAGCTGTGGCAAGACAGCTGGGTTTGAGGCAACTGAATGAAGCAAGCTATGCATTTAGTACAAATCCCAAAAAACCCACTTGCTCTAGAACATGAAACACCCAATCCAAATAGAAGTTTCGCAAAGTGCTTACCCTATTTGAAGAACAAACCATCCCCAAATCCATAAACCCAGCAGCAAATCCCTAAACTAGAGTAAGACCCAACTCTATTTCAGTCACCCGCATCTCTAAATCGATAAATGCCCTAACACCCAAACCTAATCTCAAAGGACATTAGCAAAAACCCCCCTGTTTGGCTCCAAAACCAGTTGGCTTGCAAACTGTCTCTTTTGAGCGTGTGATTGCGCAGGCGTGCCAGCACCGTGGGGTGCAGTCGTCGGGGTAGTCCCTTGACCTGACTTCTTCTTCAAGCGACCGTGGACGAGGAGAGCACCAACCTCGTCACGGGGTTCTTCTCTAGCCTTTCGGAGAAGGACTTCTTGCCTTACTGGGTAAGGGCTTTGGTTGTGGTCTCTTGCGTTCACCAAATCGATACTTAGTGTTGTAGACTAAGCAGAGCAATCATTGGGAAGTTGGGAGAAGCACGGGGTTGCGCTAAAGCGTGACTCTAGCTTCGCTGGGTGCGAGGGCGTTACCCTTGCTTCGCTGGAAGTAACAATGGCGGTTGCGCTTACAGTCGGCTCGCTGGGAGACTGGGACTGGAAGTACGGTCGCCGGGTTGATCTGGTGATGCTAGCAGTCGGCTCGCTGGGAAACTGGGACTGTATCGCGGTCACCGGGGTTCAACGAGGTTGAAGGTTTGCTCCTGGGAGGCTTTGTAATCGCTAGGATTGATTGATATGAGAGAGGTCTTTAATCTGTCCTCGAAACCTGGTATATATACCTAGGGTTTCGACCGCTCCTTGTCGTAGAAGGATTATTGACTGGAGTTTCCTAGTCAATCTCTATTACTTGATTCCAATAGGACTTCGCTCTCCTCATGGATTCCGGAATAGGCGGAGTCGTAACCCAAAACCAAGTATGTTTATTTTTGGGCCGCAGGTATCGGCCCGCTGTGCTAGATCCACTGAAGGATATTGCCAAAATTACTTTTGGGCTCAAACATTGCCCCCCAGGCCTCGAAATCAGGCCCATGAAAGTGTAACTGATTGAAGGGGACTAAAACGACGCGTTCGATGCTCGAAACGATGTCATTAATGAGGGTTGCGTCTTTTCACTCGCGAAACGCCTTTTTGTCGCATCGTTTCCCTCACAAAATCTCTTATTTAAATCCGCAGCCACTTCAGACCTGTCACATCAGAAACTCTTTTAGTCTCCTAAACCCAGAAACCCTCTTTTGCACATATCCTTCTCACAGAAACCCAGAAATGGCTCCCCCGAAAAAGATGGTTATCGACCAAGAAGAAGAACTGAATGAACAGGCTGCACGCTCTTGGGGAACCGGGATTGGCGCCAGCCTGATTCTCCAGACCACCATCCAAAGACCTCTGCTCCTCCGACTTTCGAACCACCATGCCGGACTAGGCCCAACACCGCGAGATGCTTTCCCGGCCGACGCCGTCGCTTTTTATGGTCTACCTGTTCGTCGCCCCATCCCCGTCCTCCGAAGGACTCCTGGGGATTTTACCAGTTGGAGTGCCCCTAACCATCGATCGAAAATAGGGCATTGGCCATCCTCCATCAGTGCGGAAGAGCTTTCTTGGTACCGGGAAGCACGCGCTCGAGATCTAGCCCGCTGGAACGCAGCAGGTATCACCCATACTATTGATCTTTGTTTTCGTCTTCCGCGCGGTGGTAATCGTTCGCCACTCGCTGCCTTTCTTTGTTTCTGGAACACTGCTACCAACACCTTTGATTTTCGATTTGGCCAAATGAGTGTCACTTTATTGGACATTCTCACCATTACTGGCCTACCCATTGATGGTGAACCCTATCTGCATGGCCAATTCGACTCTGATACTTTCACCTCCACCATGGCCCAACATGGTCGCGGCGCCCACAGCGGCTCCTATCCGCGGTGGCTGGCCTATTACCGCCAGGAGCACAATGCGACTGGCGGGATTGCATTCTTGGAGTACTGGCTCTGTAAATTTATTTTCTGTACTTCCTCCTGTAAGCCCACTGGTGCCTGGACTTCTCTGGCGACGGCCCTCTACAACGGCCACCGTGTGGGACTAGGACAACCAGTATTAGGTGCCCTCTACCGTACTTTGTATCAAGCCACAATGCATCCCTTTGAGACTAGCATTTCTGGCCCCTTTTGGATCCTTGACTTCTGGATTCAAATTTACTTTCCATACTTTCGTCGCGACGACATCCCATTACTTCCGCCTACTGACCAACTCTTGGGTCGATGGCTCAGTCGCGGCGAAAGGTACACATCTCCTCCTTATTTTGAGTGCTTCACATACTTGTACTTACTGCACGAGATGCCGTACTGCGACTTAGTGCTGAGTAGAAGATTCCCAGCTCCGCTTGAACATGGATTCCTCCCTGGCGCCTCTTGCTACAGTGATCGCGCGCGCTTGGCTTTTCGCCGCGCGATCTCCTGTTCCGACATCAGGATTGCCGCTGACGAACTCAGTTATGAGCTCTACGCTCCCAACCATTTCGCTCGTCAATTTGGTCTTGTTCAATTAGTGCCATTCCCTCTACATGATGCTTGGAACTACAACACTTCTTGGCGTAGAATTGGGCCCCTTTCTGGGCCTCCGCCAGCACAAAGCACGCTCGCGCTGGTTGATCTTCCTGACTGGGCCAAAGAGATTGACTCTGTGGACGCGACTGAGGAAGGATATGATGCATGGTGGGCAGAAGTCTCTGTTAACTACTGGCGGCAACAACACGATGAGGTATTCGCTGCCATCTTCGGGGAACTGCGATATCCCTACGCTGCCGACGTTGATCAACTTGCTCGCATCCCTGAAGACGCTGCACAAGCTCCTCCTCCTGCTGCTGAACCGGCTCCGCGACCCGCGCGAGCCCCACGTCAGGCCCAAGCTGGTATCGTAATCCGCGAACCCCTTCAAGAGGTAACTAATCTTGACTCATGTTTTGTCCCCTTTGTTCTTTTATCCCTTCCCCTTTAAATTCAAACTTTGTTTTTCCAGGGGAGCGCGCCACTCTCTGGCAGTCGCGCAGCCAACGCTTCCCAAGCCGCTGGCCAGTCTGGGAAGCAAAAGGCAGTAATGATAGAGCCTGGGGACAAAGAGTCCTCCTCTGATGATGATGACATGCAAACGGTAAGAGCCCTCTGTTTGTACAAGTCATGCTTTCTTTACGAGTCATACCTAATCCCCTGCCTCTAACAGATCGCTGCTCTCTCGGCTCGGAAGCGCGCTCGTTCTGATCCTCGAACTGACCTGTGGGCAGAAGATGAACCAATCGCTGACCGACTGGTAAGACACAAGCACACTAAGCACTTGTCAGAAATTTCTTTTCATTCTGTGCGACTCTGTAACAATCCTCATTTGCAGGTTCGCCACAGGTCTTCGAGACATGCTGAAGAAGGATCTTCAACTGTTGGTGAAGGCACATCTGCTTCCCAAGCTCCAGCGCCAACTGTTGTGAACCACTCTCCAACTCCTGCGGGTGCTGTAGATAACGCACAATTGGCCTTGATACCAGTGCAGATCATAGATGACAGCTCGCCGGAGGCTGAAAATAGAGCACTGCCACTGGACGCCCCTCACGAGGAACCAAGCGACGTTCCTGTCCTGGAACAGATAGCGCCTGACTCGATTCCTGTTCCCAGCGAAGCTAGCCCAGAGACAATGCTCGCGATCATTGTGTATGAGCCCCCAATCGAAGAGGTATTCCCCCTCAACAACTATCTCATCATTATCTCCTGGTTCAAGTATTCTGATAATGTCTTCTTCCAGGTTCCGAACGTCGTTGGAACTGGGGACGATGTAATCGGAGCAGCAGAAGAAGAAGCTGCTGAGCCTGTTCCTAACGTGGTTGATCAGGAACTTCCTCCCCCTGCCCCCCAAGTCGCTGAAGCTGAAGAATTGGAAGACCTTCCTGAACCAGCGCCGGAGGTACCTGAACCAGTGCCAGAAGTACCTATCGCTGAACCTCCTGAGGTCCCTGTCGCTGAGCCTCCTACTCCTTCTACTTTGGAAAGGTTAGCTCGTGTTCTTGAAGTGACCCCCCCTGGGGTCGTAGATGAAGTCAGCGAAAGCCTTCGCCGCCTCCTGGGCCCTGATATCTTGATTCCTGGTGCGCCTGTGAGGGTCTTAGAATACTTGAGGGTGCTCCTCCGCGAGGGAGCCATCACTGAGGAACAATTCCATGAAATCGATCAACTGTTGCAGGATCTTCCTCAAGGGCTCAACGAGCAGGCAGTCGCGAATGCGCAAGCCAGGCAGACCGAAATGCATTATCAGAACCTTAATCAGCAAACGGAGACCGCGCGCGACGTCTTGGGTGACCAAGCTAACCTCATCAGGGACCTGACGCTGGAGAGGAACCACTTGAGGTCCCAAATTCAGGCCTTTCAAGCCCGGTTAACCGATGTTACTGCTATGCTCGTTCATGCAGAGCCTCAGTTGGAACAACCCCTCGCTGCTCTCGAGACGCTATCCCAAGAACTGGCTCAGGCACGCGTGGCAGCCCAACAAGCCGCACAAGCTGCTGCAGATGCCAGTTTTCGTTTGGATGAACTCTTCCTTCGCCTGACTCATGCAGGCCGAAGACTTTTGGGCCCCTAGAGTTAGGCCCATATTTTGTATGAACAATATTATTATTATTATTATCTTACTATTTAGCCCACTTTGCTTGGCCCAACTAATAACTTATTCTCTCAAACGGTTCAACGCTTTAGATTGCCTTTATTGCTTTAAAACCGTTTGAAAAGATTGAAAAGATAATCTCGAAATGGAGCAGTTACCTCCTTGGAGACTGCCCCGTCTCCCACGCGCTTTCAATTACCTTCATTTCCGAGATCTTCGCATTTAACCTTGTTGATACGCTCATTGATGACAGTGAGAATATCACAACTGCCCATCGTACGGTTGAGGCCGCTGAGATTGGTGTTATAAATACCTGCATTCTGGGGAGATGGTAGACATAAACGCAATATGGCTATCCCAGAAATAGTATCGCAATCTCTACTTCTCTTTCTCCAGATTCTAAAATCTTCTCCTCGCGATATCAGCCTTAGCCTCAAACCCCTAGGTCTTATGGCTTAACCTCAATACCTGGGTAGGTCTTATGGCCTAACCTCAGGTCCAACCTCATGTCTTTGGTCTCTGGAAGTCGCGGTGAAACCCACCGGTTTCATTTAGACCAAAGAACATGTGATGCTCCCGTAGCGGCGGAACAAGATTCTGAGGGGTCTCCTCTCTCAGATTGCCCGCGTGGAGCAGGAGGAAGAAGGGCGGAAGACCAATATGGGTCGCCTGTTCTTGCTCCATCGCCTGCCTCCAGGGTCTGACTGTGTGACTTATGTTTTTCCCCTGGAGGTAGATGTGGTTGTGAGTCGCGCTTCTCTGTGAAGACCATCTCCATCCCGGAGGATAATCCTTCCCAAAAGGGTTGCGATGGATTATTTCCTTCCTTTTTGGTCCGGTACAGACGGTAGCGGTTTGCAACTCAAAGCAGAGGAGGCATGTGGGTGAAGAGAGGGAGAGTAGGAATGCCCGAGCACAGCCCCTTTGCTGCCACAAGATCCAGAAACTCTCAGTAGATCTGTAACTTTATGGTTTTTACTCTAAGCCACTTCTGGCCTTGTAAACCGCAAATGTAATTATTTTGATTTGCACTTTGTACTGCTTTTGGCCGCAAAGCCACTTTATGAATGAAAGTTTTTTAACACTTTTTTGCAAATCAAAGTATAAAATAAGGCCTCAGGTATAGGCCATTACATGCATTCTTAACACCATAATGTCAAAGAAAAGAAAGGGTTGAAATTGAAATTTTTTGATTGAACGAAAAGCCACAAATAAGGCCTGAATGTACAGAGTGTTGCCCCCCTAGTATGCATAGGTGAAGCAAGTACAGGATACTAAGGCCACAGGTAAGGCCTGAATATGGATGAAGCGAACCTGGGAAGACTAAGGTTGCCCCCCTGTCTGAGAAGAAAGTTGATCCTGTGGATCGTCAAACTCCCAAACACTAGGGTAGTATTTCTTCAGGAAACGCCCGTTAATGGGATTGCGATGGATGTCGCCATCCAAATCTTTGAGGTGAAAGGCCCCGCGCTCCAGAATGCGATGAACAACGAAGGGTCCTTCCCATCGCGGAGTCCATTTACCGCGACCGGTCAACTTCTCGCCAAAAGGCAGAACAGCCTTCCAAACCAAATCACCCTCTTTGTAACTACGGCCACGTGTCCTCTTGTCATAGGCGCGAGCAATCCTCTGTTTTTCCAAGACCAAGTTGTCCAAAGCTGCCAAGCGTTGCTCGCTGAGATCTTCGTGTTCTTGCCACATCGCCTGAACATAATCTTCCCCGATCAAGTGATGCTGATCTTGGACGCGCAAAGATTGGACGTTGAGTTCCAAAGGTAAGACTGCATCATGGCCGAACATTAGCGCATAGGGGGTTGTAGCAGTGGGATTCCTCTTGGAGGTACGATACGCCCATAAGGTTTCATACAGCGTATCGTGCCACTGTCTGGGGTTTTCAACCAGCATCTTCTTGAGCAAGGTGATAATAATCTTGTTACTGGCCTCTGCTTGACCATTGGATTGGGCATAATATGGTGTGCTGTGGACAAACTGGATACCCAACTCAATGACAAGCTTCTCTACATCACCGCCCATAAACGCTGCCCCCCTGTCTGAGACCAAAACTTCCGGAATGCCGAACCTGCAAATAATATTCTGAAAAATAAACTGGCGAATGGTAGCGCCGGAAGCTTCCTTCAACGGTTCAGCCTCAACCCACTTCGTGAAGAAATCAGTGGCTACAATGATGAACTTGTGCTGGAGCGAGGAATGAGGGTGAATCATCCCAATCAAGTCCAAAGCCCAGCCTCTGGCAGGCCAAGGTTTAATAATAGGTTGCATGGGGATATTGGGAATGTGCTGCACTGGACCATGCGCCTGACAGTCTTGGCAACCTTTCGCGAACGCGATACAGTCCTTCAAAATGCTGGGCCAATAATACCCATGTCTTCTGATAAGCCAACGCATCTTGGGGCCTGCCTGATGGGCTCCACAGACTCCTGTGTGCGCTTCGCGCATCAACCTCTTGGCTTCGCGGCCATAGATACAGCGAAAGTCTACGCCATCTTCCCCACGTCGTCGCAGCTCGTCACCCCTGAGAAAATAATTCAAGGAGAGAAATCGAGTCTTCCTGTCTGCTGTAGGGTCTGGGTTCTTTAGGTAGTCAATCAATGGTATGCGCCAATCGACGTCAATAGGCTCGAGAACCGCGACAACTGGATCATCCGGTGGGTCAGGCCGCGCGAGCCACGAAGGCAGTGTGCGGCGCTCGACCTTCAGGATGCGCTCGCGAACTCCATACTTCAATGTAATGCCTGTAGCCAATTGAGCGAGCTCATTGGCCGCAAAGTTGCGCTCGCGGGGTATGTGCTCCAAATCCGCCTCATCGAATTGATCCAGAAGCTCAATGGCGCGATGTAAATAGGGTGTAAGCAAAAGGCTTTCACACTTATACTTTCCTTGGAGCTGATTGATTATAAGCAAAGAGTCACCGTGTACCTGAACGTCCCTGACTCCCAACTCTAGCAAAACCTCTAGGCCAATGATCAGGGCCTCATACTCGGCTTGATTGTTTGTACATTTGAACTCCAACTGGAAAGAATAAGAAAAACGATCGCCGGCGGGATTCTCCAAGACAATCCCTGCCCCTGCTAACGTTTCTGTTCTTGAACCATCAAAGTACAGTATCCAGGGCTGCAAGGAGACTGTGGCTTGACACCGAATAGCGTATTCTGGGATGCGCGCTAAATCTGGCCGAGTTATGGTGACAGCTGCTATTTCTAACTCCTTCACTATAGGGATGTCTAAGGTAGGGTGGTGGGCGAGGAAATCTGCGATAGCCTGTCCCTTTACTGCCCTTTGTGGCACATACTGTAGTGAGAATTCAGATAAAGCTAACACCCATTTGCCAATGCGACCTCTCAAAATAGGTCGCGATAGCATGTACTTGACTAAGTCAGTCTGGGCGATGATGCAAGTGGTAAAGGACAACATGTAGTGGCGCAGCTTGCATGCTGAGAAGTACAATGTGAGACACCATTTTTCCATTGGAGTGTACCTTGTCTCGCAGTCTGTGAGTGTCCTACTAAGATAGAATATAGCATGTTCGACACCATCCTCATCATCTTGGGCGAGCAGGCTGCCAATGGAAGCCTCAGCTGCTGAGATATATAGTTTTAATGGGAATCCAGCCCTAGGAGGAACGAGCACTGGTGGACTCGCCAGGTAGGCCTTGATTTTATCAAAAGCCTCTTGGTGTTTATGCTCCCAGACGAACTCGCTCTGGCCCTGCAGCTTCAGCAGAGGAGAGAAAGGCTGGATCTTACCTGCAGAGTTAGAGATGAAGCGTCTCAGGAAGTTGATTTTACCAAGCAAGCGCTGTAGCTCTTTCTTCGTGAGTGGCGGAGATGCGTTGATAACTGCGCTCGCTTTGTCTTCAGGGACCTCAATTCCCCTCTGATGGACAATGAACCCCAGAAAGTCTCCTGCTTGAACTCCAAAAACGCACTTAGCAGGATTCATTTTAAGTTTGTGCTGTCGCATGCGCTCGAACACTTTCCTGAGGTCTGTGATATGATCCCCTCTTTTCTGAGATTTGACAACCACGTCATCAATGTAAACCTCCAAAATCTTTCCAAGGATGTCATGGAAGATCAGGTTCATGGCTCGTTGGTAAGTCGCGCCAGCGTTCTTCAGTCCGAAAGGCATAACCACATATTCAAAAACGCCCGCGAACCCAGGGCAGCGGAACGCGGTTTTGTGTCTGTCTTCTTCTGCAACCGGAATCTGGTGATATCCTGCAGTGCCGTCCATGAAGGACAATAGTTCATGTCGCGCAACGGCGTCGACCAACATATCCGTGACCGGCATGGGGTAGACATCCTTAGGCGTAGCAGTATTAAGGTCTCTATAGTCCACGCAGACCCTCATCTTGCCATTCTTCTTGCGGACAGGCACTATGTTAGATAGCCACTGATTGTACTTGGCTACCCTGATAATGCCTGATTTATGCATTTTTTCAACCTCCTCCTTGACGAGGATTTGAGTCTCTGAATTCATTCTTCGCGGCTCTTGTTTCACAGGCCTCTTGTCAGGGAGTGTTGGTAGCTGATGGCAGACCAAGTCCGGTGACAGGCCAGGCATATCCTCATACTTTTCCGCAAAGCAGTCCTTGAATTCTAGTAATAAGTCAATAAGCCTCTGTTTCTCGCTAGGCTCTAAGTAAGCGCTGATAGCCACTTCCATAGGCTCATCTGCTGTTCCGAGATTGACTTTCTCGGTAGGATCTCTGACCTTAGGAGGCGTGTCGTCCAACGCTGCCGGAGCGAGCTGGACTTCTACCTCATCCTCTTGTTCCTGATCAGAGAGTCCCTCTTCAACGATTTCCAAAGTCGCGATTTGCTCATAGGCCTCTTTCTCCACTAGATATGATGATAATCTTTCATGCAGCGAGTGGAGGGCCTCTATCCCTTCCTCTGGAAGGTCGTAATCCATTAATCGTTCAAGGGTTTAGGCACAGCGTGGCCAGGCCTTTCTAAGCCTTCTTTTGCGAGCGTAAGCCCCCACTGTGCCAGTTCAGAGGCCGTCACCCCTGTGGGGCGGCCTTTGTTATCGATGCCACTGACTTGCAATGGAGCGATAGGCTCCAAGTAGTACCTGGCATCTACATAGTTTGCGGATACTGGGAAAGGACGAGGGTCCGCTTTGATCACCTCAGCTTTGTCTGTTTCCCTGTTCCACATAATAAGTTCCTGATGGAGGGTTGACGGAACACAGTAGCTCCGGTGAATCCAATCTCTGCCCAGGATAGCGCTGTAGGCCGCATAGCAGTCTGTCACAAAGAAAGCATAAACTCCCTCTGCTGGACCTACCTTGATGCGCAAGAAAAGCAATCCCAAGGTCTTTGTTACAGTCCCCGCGAAGTTCTTGAGAGTGAGGGACGTGGACTGGATTTTCTCCTTCTTGATCCCTAGCAGGTGCATGGTCCTGGTAGTAATGACATTAATAGCAGCTCCGGTATCAACCATGATCTTGCTAACTTTGGTACCGCCAATGTCCGCCGTGATGTATAAAGGTCTCATGTGCTGGACCATAGCAGGCGTTGGCCTAGTGAAGCTCATGAAGAATTCTTTACCGTTAGCGTCCTCTGTTTCCAGACAAACAAACTCTTCTACCGGTGTTGGGACTGCTGACGTGATCTGCAGGGGTTGTATATTACTTTCCTCAGCTTCTACGCATTCCTGAGCAGCGACCGGCATTGCATATCGCGCTGGAAGCACATAAACCATATTGCAGGACGTTTCGAATTCATCTATGTCGTCCTCCAGGTCAAGCTTGGGTTCGTGGACAGGGATATCCGTGTTGAATTGTCTGACCAACCTGTCCACTAAGGATTCCTCAGCGAGGCCTTTTACTTCACATTGTTCGAGCTCTTGAACCACTGAACCTCGTTCAAGGGAATCTGGCTTTAGTTCCCTAGCAATGTCCGCCTTTGGAGGAGCGACCAACAAACTCTGGACTTTCTTAGGTCTCCACTGTAAAGTGTCGGTAGTCTTGTCTTTGCCCCCCAGTCTCTCGAAAACCGAGGATTTGGCTTCTGGTTCCTCGCGAGACAACCTGCACCTGACGTGTGGTCGCCTGGACGGCGAGCTCTCCTTTCTGGCCAGCGGAGGTGTTCTCTCCTTGGTAATCCTACAAAAAACAGTGGGCTTAGATGCCCCAGATTCTGAGCTCGCCAGCTTTCGCAGACTGCGAGGAGTCACTAATGGCTTGGCAGCGAGCGCTTCCATCTCCTTCTGATACTGCTCAGGAGATTTGACCAACTGTGAAGGTTTGATCAGGCCCTGGTCTAAAGCCTCTAGCGCGCGCTTGGGTTCACCAAATCTGCGCTGCAGTTTTCGCTTCTTGGAATGACTTATCTCCACTGCCTTCCCCTTCTCCCTGGTGTACCACTTTCCTTCTTTGATGGTAGCGGTTGAAGCAGGTGGTATGTAGGGCTTGGTCAGAATGTCTTTGTGCTTGTTCGCGACCTTTTCCTCCATCTTCTGGTCAGCCGTAGCTGCCTTCAGCTTCTTGAACAGATTGGAGTCCTTTGGCGACGTAGGCGACCCCATTCTCTCCTTTTCTCTTGGGCTGGAAGGCTGGTAGTTTCGTGATAGCGAAGCCCACTTAATGGGCGGGAAAGAGCCGAAACGAAATGTCTGCTCGACCTCTTCGTGCGACGCTTGAATGCCACACTCTTCTTTGCACCGCGAGCATAACACTACTGGCGAGGCTTGACCAAATGGTTTAGTCTTCTTCTGGGCAGGAGCCTCTTTAGGCTCTGTTTTTTGTCCTTTCGTGGACAAATCCAAAGTTGGTTTCCTCTGGTTCTGCTTGGTCCAGTTCACATCGACCATGTTAATCCCAGTATCAGGAAAAGGGTTTAGGTCCACAAGCGCTGCTGCAGTTACTGGAGCTTCCACCTGAAGACTACCGTTGTTGAGCCATACCTGAATCTGGTCCTTGAGCTTCACACAATCAGCTGTATTATGGTTCCACAGGTTATGGAATTTGCAGTACTTCTTCCCTTTTAGCTGCTCTGGTCGAGGAAAAGGTCCAAAGTCGGTTTTCACCATCTTCGCGGCGATCATCTCATCTAGAATCTCATGTGCCTTGTTGGCATCATATGTATATGTCGCGAATTCAGGTTTAGTGAAGGCCATCGATTTGAGCTTGACAGGTTCCTTGGAGATTTTCAACTGCTTTAAGGCTGGGTTCTTTCTCCCTGTCAGCTCATAAGCGGCGATGTCGCTTTCATCTTCCTCCTCGTCCTCCTGAGCCACTTCCTCACTGTGATAGTGGTAGTAAGGATCATACGTAGCCGGCTGGTAGCTCAGGGCCGCTACAGTGCGATGTTTCCCTGGTACGTATGTGCCTCTGGAGGCATTCTTCCTGGCGTCAGTTTCTCTGAGGAGGTGTTCGAAGCTTCCCACCTCTGTGATGAGTTCTCCCATTGACTGGATCATGCTGCCATGCTGCTTCTTTCGCTGGCGAGGCTCTAGGCCCTTGATCGCCAACTTGATCAATTCTTTCTCTGGCAGGATCACATTCAGCTTGGCCTTCTGAATCTGGAAGCGCTGAAGATAGGCCACAGCGGACTCTGTGGGCTGTTGGGCCATCTGGGTGAGAGAAGCCAAGTCTACCTCAGGTTCTGTGGCCCCGAAAGTCTCCCGGAAAAGCTTTTCCATTGCAGGCCAATCTGCTACAGTTCCTGGCCGCAATTTGGAGAACCACCTGAAGGCAGCTCCTGAGAGCGAAGTGCCAAAAATCCTGCACTTGAGGATGTCATCATTCTGGTACTGGCCGCATTGTACCCTGAACCTAGCCAGATGGGTTGCCGCATTCTCGGAGTCTTCCCCTGAAAAGGTAGCAAATATAATGTTCTTATAGCCCCTGGGGAAAGGCGCGAGCATTATATGCGGAGGGAAAGGTCCCTCATAGATCCCATCCATCTGGGCCCTGGGGTTAGCCTGTCTAATCATCTCCTCTACTTCGTCTCGTCTCACATATTCTGGACCCGGAGGAGGAGGAGTTGGTATGGCCGCTGCATGGCGAACAGGCTGCACAGGTATTGCTTGGTTTACAGTCGCGGTCCCTTCTCCTATGTGGACAACGCGGTTTGTAGCGGGTTGTTGAAGAGTCAACGCTGGTATGGGCATCTCCTTTGCCAGCGCTGTTATCCTAACCGGATTGCCAGCCTGGTCAATCCCATAGTAACTCCCCGGCAGCTCTTGATATACATTCTCTGCCCCGTCGCTGTCGTATTGGACGAACGTAGAATCGGACGAGGTTCCAGCGCCCTTTGAGGCCTGGTGCTTCTGCCTGGTAGTCTGCCCACTTGAGGCAGTACCTTTATCTTTGCTGCCGTCGATAACTAGCGCTTGTTCTTTGTTTTTCAGCGGCGTGGCGGTAACAGCTGCGGCAGGTGTAGCAGTATGGCTGCTAACCTTCTCGCGCTGGTTCGGTGGCACGTATTTTCCCGAACCGGATGGCTGGCCAAGAGAACCAAGGATAGCATTGGGATCACCCAAGGTCTGGTTTAATACCTCCTTAGCCTGGTTCAACTCGGCCCTCTGCATGGCAACCTCGGTTGCGAGGATCTCTCCATCTTTACGGAGACCAGCCAAGTCAGCCGTTGTTTGCTTCGTATGGTTCGCAATGGCCTCTATTATTCCTTTCTGGCGCTGGTTCTGCTCTTCTGCGATACCTGAAGCATGGGCCATCAAAGCATTCTCAGTCTGTGAGATTTGCTGCTTAGTTTCCTCCGCCTGTTGGGAAATACGCTGGTTTATTTCGCGTATGACCTGGTCGGCCCTCGCATTATCCCTCTCAAGGTCAGCAGCTATTTTCTTGCTGTGGTTTTCGATGTTCTCCAGGATAATTGCAAACGCGACCTCGGAGGAGGCCCCTTCTGGGATAGGCTTCGGAACGAAAGCCTCTCTTTGCACTCTTGTCGCTGCGTTGGAGCTAGCGACAGTGTCAACCGGCTTGTTGGCCTGGTTGTTAGTGACAGTTTGACCCTCAGCGGCGGTCGGGCGATTCTCTCCTTTTTCAGTCGACATCTCGGTTGGATGGGGATGAAGAGCGAATCTTTGAGTCACTTGTTGTTCAGCAAGACCACGACAATCCGCGCGAGAATGCGGCTTGTAGCTGGAGGTCTTGTGCTTTGGGCAGTTAGCGTAAACCTTTTGGTAGGGGTTCTCGCTTGACTTCCCAATGGCTACGTTCACGAAGAGACACTAGTTTGGTCCCACTGGGCGTGCCAAAATGTTTGGCTCCAAAACCAGTTGTTTTGCAAACTGTCTCTTTTGAGCGTGTGATTGCGCAGGCGTGCCAGCACCGTGGGGTGCAGTCGTCGGGGTAGTCCCTTGACCTGACTTCTTCTTCAAGCGACCGTGGACGAGGAGAGCACCAACCTCGTCACGGGGTTCTTCTCTAGCCTTCCGGAGAAGGACTTCTTGCCTTACTGGGTAAGGGCTTTGGTTGTGGTCTCTTGCGTTCACCAAATCGATACTTAGTGTTGTAGACTAAGCAGAGCAATCATTGGGAAGTTGGGAGAAGCACGGGGTTGCGCTAAAGCGTGACTCTAGCTTCGCTGGGTGCGAGGGCGTTACCCTTGCTTCGCTGGAAGTAACAATGGCGGTTGCGCTTACAGTCGGCTCGCTGGGAGACTGGGACTGGAAGTACGGTCGCCGGGTTGATCTGGTGATGCTAGCAGTCGGCTCGCTGGGAGACTAGGACTGTATCGCGGTCACCGGGGTTCAACGAGGTTGAAGGTTTGCTCCTGGGAGGCTTTGTAATCGCTAGGATTGATTGATATGAGAGAGGTCTTTAATCTGTCCTCGAAACCTGGTATATATACCTAGGGTTTCGACCGCTCCTTGTCGTAGAAGGATTATTGACTGGAGTTTCCTAGTCAATCTCTATTACTTGATTCCAATAGGACTTCGCTCTCCTCATGGATTCCGGAATAGGCGGAGTCGTAACCCAAAACCAAGTATGTTTATTTTTGGGCCGCAGGTATCGGCCCGCTGTGCTAGATCCACTGAAGGATATTGCCAAAATTACTTTTGGGCTCAAACACCCCCAAATCAATATCCCAAGAAAACCTTTGAAAGTACTAGAATGGCCTAGAGGGGGGGTGAATAGGCAACACGCTGGGATGTACACACAAAACCTAAACTGATTTCAAGGATTGTAATAAGATTGCTATCCCAAGACAATGAAAAATAGAACAAGTAGAAATCAACGTGTCAAGCACACACATAGATAAGAACCAAAAACACAGAAGATGTTTGCACAGTAAAACTCCTCAAGCTGAGGTAAACAATTGCGTGGCCTTAACTCTTGAAGGCCAAGTGCTCAAGCACACACTATAAGATAGTAGTCAAATTACAAAGTAGACTTACAACCTCTCGGATAACTCTGGACGCGGTTACCTCTAGCTAAACTCATTCAAGCCGGTTGAACTACTTCACACCAATTTGCTCACTGCCTCTAGATGCACTTCACACGTATCCACTCATCAATCTTCAATTCTTGAATATGCTTGACTCCTAACTGAACTCGTAGGACTTTCAAACATAGGAATGATATGGATGATGTATGAATGAATCATTGACTCACTAATTCACTTAGACATGGAACAAATGAATTAATGATCAAGACACAGCTTTGCCTTTTGAAACAAATGAACTTTTCTGTCTTGCAAAGCGTACACCAGAAAATAGTTTTGGAAAGCTTATATATGCGTCAAACAGCTCTCCCCCTAAATCTCTTAGGATATCATCAATTGTATTAAACAATTTGACATCAATTAGGAAACAACCTTTCCAAAAAGATAGCATGATAAACAAGGAATATTTTATCATAAAGATAAAAGATATATGCTTAAATAAAAACATAACGCATCAAGGACTTAATGACTAACATAACCACTTGAAATAAACTTCCTTTGGAAAACAGAACACACAGACAGCGTACCATGCATGGACTCAATATAGACTACTAAAGGATTGACGCACAGCTGTCAATCCCAATACTTAGTTATGCAAAATGCAATGAATGAATCTTACCTGAAATGTCGTACGAATCAGTTAGCGTCATGTCTCACTCAACAAACTTGAACTTCAATTCCATTCTTCTCAAGTACAATTCTTAACCTAGGACTCAGTAGTTTTGTATAGGGAATGCCAACACTACAAGTACCTATACTAACAACCTTAAAACCCAAAACTTCCCTAAAATGAAGAAAGAGGCTTACCATCCAACAACAGTGAATCAATACTTCGGAATCGTTCGTGAAATTGAAGAACCCCACTAAAACCCAAGTTAGCTGGAGGAGAGGTTGAAGAAGAATCTTTTGTGTCCAAAACTGAGCTCGGGGGGGTGTACCTCTAGCTTCCATCTCTTTTGGGGGAGAAGAACCTCTCCTGGCTTTGAGATGAGAGGAATGAATCGATCTAATAGCTAGCTTTAGTTGCTCTAGGTCGGGAGAGCACGAGGGAAAAAAGAGCTATGTTTTTTATTTTTTTCACCAAATGTGGGAAAACACAGGGTGAGAGGCTGCTTTGGTTGTTGATTTGTAGACCGAAACGAGAGAGCAGTGATGGAGGAAGAGCGGCAAAGAAGAGGAGCTGCTAGGTCAGGAGAGGGAAAACTAAGAATGAACGAAGACGATGAGCTTTTTCATTTTTTCACCAAGTGTGGAAAACACGGATTCTAATTTCTAGGTTAGAAAAGGAGGGATAATTGTAGTTAAACCAAAAATATGTTTTTGTCCACACAAGGAGAAATAATTTCTCCATTTACTCCGACAACAGAATTTAGTTAGAGCTGTTGTCTGATTTTTTCAAATTACAACAAACTTGAAAAAATTGAACTAGTATTGATTTTGATACTATTTAGACAATAGAATTAGTTAAAACTATTACCTAAAGACGTTCAAAAAATTCAGATAACAGAAAAAACGTCTTCTGTCATCTGAGGGATATGGTATGAAGCATTTTTTTGGCATAGTGGTTGGGTTTTGGTTTGTCTCTTGTGACATGACACCCGACCCATTGACAGCCCTATGTGTTGGATCCTTTTTCTTTTTTTTTGTCCATTTTAAGGGATCACTTATTACACTCACTTTTCAATCAAATATCCACATCTCGACCTTCCAATTTTTTGGTCAATATGAATACATCAATTCTGTAAATTTTCAGCCAAATTGATGATCATTAAGGCATTCATAACTGTGATTCACAATTATAAACATGAACGGTTCAAGTTGGACAGATTCGGTTCGTCCATTGATTTAATCTAGTTCAATACCTTAACGATCATCAATTTAATTGAAATTAGGACCTAAAAACTAAACGGTCGAGATGCCAAAATGCGATCGAAAAATGGGTTCCACAAGGGATCTCTTAAAATTACTATAAAAATATATCCCTTAATGGAAATACCCTCATATGTGTGTGTGTGTGTGTGTGAATGGGCTAATTACGAAACAACGATGCCTTTTAAGATGGGAAAATGCCTCCTTACCCTATTTATACGAAAATACTTCCCATACACCCAACCAACAAATCTTTTTTCCCACTCACACAAAACTTTTCCTTTTTTTCTGCTCATCTACCCAAATCAGTCAGTAAAATACAACTAGTATCCTTTTTTACCTTTTACCATTATTTACCCTTTTTAACTTTTACCAGTTCACTTTTACTTTTATTGTGAACCATATATATATATATATTATATTATATTATATTATAGAGAGAGAGAGAGAGACCCGATCAGAAGTGGACATCCGCAGTGCAGCAAAAGTGCGGACGTCAATCCTCACAGCTGCATTAGGCACCGATGACGGTGCTGCTCTTGCCGGACAGAGACCATAGGCATCCCAGACGGCGCCAGCATGAAGATGAAGGCCAAGGTGATCGAGATCGAGAGTCTGGGCGGCGAATTTCACGCACCATCAAGGTCGACTGTAAACTCGTAGCCGACGAGTCCATAGGCAAGAAAAAGCTCCAGATCGAGGCCTGTTCTCATTCCGGCAAGAGCAGTGCCGCCATCGGCACCTAATCGAGGCGAGAGGATGGACGACGGTGCCAAATCAACACTTTTTTGGTTTTGCGGACGTCTGCTTCTGAACGGCTTCGTGTGTGTGTGTATATATATATATATATATATGTGTGTGTGTGTGTGTGTGTGTGTGTGTGCGCGCGCGTGTGCATATGTCTATATATATATATTCTCTTTTATGACAGAGTGCGACGGGTCCGTATCCTGAATTTATGATGTTAAACATTTATTGTAGCTAGAATTCATCCTCTATATATTTGAAGGTAAATAGTTAATTTTCATTATTCATAATTTCAATCCTTAGCAGAGTAGAATTACTTTCTATTTGCATAGAGACTAGTAAAGAATTGCAAGAAGAATGAGAAAAGTTAAAGAAACTGAACAATTTTAGATCAAAGCTTTGTAGAAATACCCCAAATTATTAGGATATTATCTTCTGAGTTCAGAAAAGAATCTACCAAATTGAAAGAAGTGATTAAAATTATCAAAGAAACTCTTGAGGAAGAAGATCGAAAAACCTCTTGATTATTTGAGCATCGGTTAGATCTGCTCTAGCTGGTATCAGAGCCTGTTTTGCTCAAAAACAGGTAAAGAAAAGCTTATGCCTCAGAGTTGGCTTCTCTTGACTAGCAAAAGAGAATCCAAACTTAAGAACTATCAAGCCTTTTATATTGAAAAAGGAAGTGTGAAGTGGCAAGTGTACTTTCATACAAGGCATATCCAAGTCATACAAGGCATATCCAAGAAAATCAGTTCTCTATTGAATACGTGTTTAAAGTTTTAAACACTCTATACGACGAACATATTCATCTCCAAAGAGAAATTGGAGTTGAAGAGCTTGATCCCTCAAGACCAAGCTTAATCTATCTAGGAACAAGAGCTCTGAAAAGATTACAGAACAACTCGAAAGATTTAATATAAGGATTAATCAACTCGAAGAAATAAATTTCAGAGTAGCTAAGTTTGAAGTCAAGCTAGATTACCTCAAATAAAAACAATATCTTTCTGATATTGAAAAGAAATTAGTAAGATCGAACTGAAAATCTTGCTAATCACATCCATTAGTAAGCAGCTGAATTAAGAAATACTCGAGAAAACTTGAGAAAGCTTTTAGAAACTCTCATATCCAGAATTGGATGAATCAGAGAGTGGATCTAAAAGTAAAACAAGTAGATGACAAAGCTTTAAGCTTTTGTCACTGTTAAATCTACATGATGCAACAACAAAACACATCAACCAAAAGATCTAATCATACAACACAAATCAAGAACAACAAACCAGCTGCATAACATCCACACAGAAACTGCAGAATAGCTTTCCTAGTGGAACTAGGACTCCACCTGGATCATTGACGCTCTGGATCCCTGCAGAAACAACTTGACCAAGGTTAGACATCTTGAGCAACTGGAATAATTAAGGATGAATAGCAGTAGCAGAACTCGAGAAGAAAGTCTTCTGTATGTCAACACCAAAAGCTTCAGAATGGGGCTGAACAATATGCAAAACTGGTGATGAATACAGGGACTTTGCTCCCTATTTATATTGGCCAAAACCACGAGTTAGACTCATCCCATAAGGAGTCTAAAACCGACTGAATGTCTATTACTTAGAGAGGCTTAATTCTATCACAACACTTAATGCTAATCAGGTTAATTAGCTAATGAGTTCCCTACTTCTACTAGGAGATATATGATACGCTCAAAGCAAGCGCATAATTTAACCCTGAAAAGATCGTTAGTAGTATAAGCAAATAGGGATCGTTCTATTCCGGGGATTGAGGGTACACCTGTCATTGTCAAACAATTAAACAATTAAAATTAAAACAAAGTATAATATTCACAAATGTATTCACAAAATATAAACATTTTACACGAAAAGGGGGGATTTTGTTTTTGGTTTTTTCGAAAATGAAACTAAGTTAACAAAAACAATTAAAATGCAAAAACATAAAAATACGAATGGAATGAAGGAACAAAGATCAAAACCGAAACTTATGATTAAAATTGATTCAAACCCTAATATTGTTCATCTAAGTCATGAGAAAGGAGTTGATCATGTGAAACATTCGAAAGCAAATGAATTCCCATTTTTTACTTTTCAATGCTAATTAACCTAAGCGAAAGCACCTAGATTAATCCTATCAAACATGCAATCAAACCCTAGAAAGCTAGTTAATCATGTCATGTTTAACGCATTACACATAGAGAAAGGCTATCAACTCAAGTGTACAACTTAGTATGGAAAAGTCCACCTAATTGCAATTCTCTTTAATTAAATTCGATCTTTGTACAAAACCTTTACTACTTTGATTCAAGTTTACACAAAACGAAAAGTCGATTTCATGTTCTTAAACCTAGCACCATTCATATCGAAACCCTAAGTGTTTGCAACCACATAAGATTAAAATACAAAAGTTATCTATAACGCAAATTTAATTAAACAAACCCACATAAGCAACTCTCGAATCACAATATATGAATCTGAAAATTCTCAATTAATCATAAAAATTCCAGAAATAATACTTTGTTCAAACATATATGTCAACTAGTTCATAACCAACGAAATTCAAAGCAAAGGTTACAAAGGAGAATAGGATTACACCGTGGATGAAGATGAGATGGATGATTCACGTTGTGGATTCTTGAAACTCGAAAGCAAGCTTCAAGGATGGCTATGGATGGAAGTGCTCACGGCTTCTCTTCTTCTTCTTTGGCCTTGCTTGAACTCGTGGAGATGACTAAACTTGAAACTAGAGGATGGAAAGGAAAATGGAAAGGAAATGGAGAGACAAAGAAAATGGAATGGATGAAGGAATGTCCTTTCTTCTTTGTTGTAGCCTCTATTTATAGGCTACCAAGCAAAACTATTTGGATTTAAACAAATGATGATATGTTAGGTTTGAGCATTTAAACATTAATGGAATTTATTAGGTTTGAATATTTAAACACTAATGGAATTTGTTAGGTTTGAATATTTAAACACTAATGGAATTTGTTAGGTTTGAGTCACTTTCTACTCATTTTTCCTTCAATTAATTCTCCACCAAGACTTCAGATTTTGCCCGTGACTTCTTCATATGAAATGATCCATAATGAGTGTAGATCATTCTGTAAAATTTTCAGAATTTATCTCCATGTGTTTGGGCCGGAATTTCTGCTGGACTCCTTACAGGTCCAGTTTTCCAGTTTTGCTTCTGCAGAAAATTGGGCTGACTGTTTGAAGGCCTTCCACTTCTTTTTGGCTCTTGCACTCTTCATAAGAAATGTTTCTTAGGATGTCTAGAATGGATCTGGAAGGTTTCAGCTCATTTGAAGTTCATTTGGTCAGGTGGTCGCTCCTTCTTCCTTGCTTGGCTTGGTTTCTCCTAGCCGGAGTAGGAAAATGTGTAAAGTTGACATTTTTAGTGCATTTCCATTTTTCTCCATCATTTTATGGACCTAACACTTATTTCATCATCATCTACTCCAATGTACCTAAAAATAAAAATTGAATTAAAAATCGATTCGTTAAGGAATTAACTAAGCAAAATGTGAGGAATTAACTATTAAAATACCACATTAAAATGCTCCTATCAATATACACCCAAATAGATAACCGGAATTAGAGTCATAACTATGTACTTCTTGTTATTCATGTTTAGTTAAATCAATTGTTTAACCTCAATGCATATCAGATAATGTTAAGTCCATATTTTTCCAACAATCTCCCACTTGGACTAACATTGTCTGTTTGCTTCACAACTGAACCAATAACTAGATATAAATAACAAACTAAAGTGTGCACTGAAATACATAACTACTCATTACTCATTCAGCTTGGTCAATTTGCAGAAAATAATGCAGAACCTCAAACCAACTATGATTAAATAACCAGGCTGATTAAAGATCACTAACACGAATTTCTGTAATCACATAAGGTCAAGGTGATAACAAGAGCAAAATTTGGACAAGTATATCTACTTGCAAAATCCAATGCTCATAGTCCAACAGAATGATTTTGACAACTCAAAATCTTAACAGCAAAAACTAAAACACTAGTGAACTGGTATTTGCTTAACTGAAAACTGAAACTGAATCCACAAAATTCCTTAATGCAGAAGAGTTCACTTGACAACACACACCGATATTTTAAAGTTCAAGAACTGTAATGTTCAAGACTGCAGAAATTAAAATAATGCTAAAACCAAAAGAACACATATGAAATACCTCATTTATTCAGAAACTGCAGTATCAAAATTACAAGCAAAAACCAAAAACGATAATGACTAAAACAAGAATCCTATTATACAAAATAAATTCTAAAAATTAAAAGATGGCTCCCACTGAACTCAAGCCTCCAAATCAGATAGAATTCCCATGTTCTTGGTATGCTTCTGAAAACTTGTAACTGATAATGCTTTAGTAAAAGGATCTGCAAGTTGTGATTCAGTGTCAATATTCAAAACATTTATCTCACCATGTTTCACTCTTTCTCTAACACTATAGAATTTTAAGTCTATGTGTTTAGAGTTGTTGGACCTTTTACTGTTTTTACCAAAAAATTGCAGCCTCATTATCACAAAATATTTTCAATGCATCTGAAACAATTGAATTTAACACTTTAGTATGCATTAAGAAATTTTTGATCCACAAGCCTTCACAGACTCCTTCATAAATGGCTATGAACTCAGCTTGCATAGTGGAGGTTGAAATCAATGACTGTTTCATGGTTTTCCATGCAACAGCCCCTCCTGCAAGCATGAAGACATAACCAGATGTGGACTTTTTAGAATCTGGATAATGACCTGCAAAGTCTGAATCAGTATAGCCAACTAGTTCAAGCTTTTTAACTTGTCTGTAAACCAACATGTGAGATTTAGTTTTCTGCAAATATCTAAGTACTTTCTTTCCTGCAACCCAGTGCTCATGACTAGGATTAGACTGAAACCTAGATAAAATTCCAACTGCAAATGCTAAATCAGGTCTAGTGCAGACTTGTGCATACATTAGGCTACCAATCAACCTAGCATAAGGCTTGCTTTCCATATCAGACATCTTCCCCCCATTTTTAGAATTTTTGTTTTTAGACAGTTTGTCACCTTTAGTCATAGGAGCATCACCTGATGCACAAGACTCCATTCCAAATCTCTTTAACACTTTTGTGATGTAATTGTGTTGAGATAAGCCTAATAAGCCTTGTGCCCTGTCTCTCTTAATCTCAATTCCTAAAACATAGGATGCCTCACCCAAATCTTTCATGTCGAAATTTTTAGACAGAAAAGATTTAGTATCTTTAAGCAATTTAATGTCAGTGCTAGCTAAAAGAATATCATCCACATACAGTATAAGAAAAATAAAATTATTCCCAACTGTCTTAATGTATACACATTCATCTACAATATTTTCTGAAAAGCCAAAAGATGAAATCACTGAATCAAACTTCTTATACCATTGTCTAGAAGCCTGCTTAAGTCCATAAATTGATCTTTTCAGTTTGCATACATGATCTTCTTTTCCTGTTTTCACAAAACCTTCAGGTTGTTTCATATATATGACCTCATCTAACTCTCCATTCAAAAAGGCTGTTTTCACATCCATTTGATGCAGCTCCATATTATAATGAGCTACTAGAGCCATTATAATCCTAAATGAGTCTTTAGTTGAAACTGGAGAGAATGTTTCTGTGTAGTCTATGCCTTCTTTTTGTGTGAAACCCTTAGCTACTAGCCTGGCTTTATGCCTTTCTATATTACCATTTGCATCTCTCTTTGTCTTAAACACCCACTTGCAGCCTATTGGTTTTTGGTTTAGGTTTGGTCTAACTAGTTCCCATACTGAATTTTGCTTCATTGACTCGATCTCAGCCTTCAGCCTTGAAGGATCATTATCTTCACCTAGGATATCAGTTTCTTGCAGGTACACTACAAAATCACTATCTTCCCCATATACTGGTCTTCTCTCTCTCTGGGATCTCCTAGGCTGAGGTGGAATTTGTTCTTCTGCAGGGTTATTTTCTAAATGGACATCATTCATAGGTTCATCTATATGAGGTTCTAAGCCTACTGGTTCTTCTAAAGCTTGATTTTGTCTTGGAGTTTCTGTATCTGCATTATCTGCATTGTTTGACTGAATTAAAGGTAAGATATTCTGTAAATTTTGATTTTCAGTAATTTCTTCTAACTCCAAGGACAAGTCTTCAAAGTTAGTATTACTAAATCCTTCATCCTGAAATTTTGCTTGATGAGTTTCAAAAGTTCTGGTAAAATTTTGAGCTGCATAGAACCTATAGCCTTTAGATTTCTCACAGTAGCCAATAAAATGGCAACTGACTGTTTTGGATTCAAGCTTCTGTGTCTGTGCATTTGGCAACTTTGCCTCAGCCTTGCATCCCCACACATGGCAGTGATGCAAGCTAGGTTGCCTTCCACACCATAACTCAAAAGGTGTTTTGTCTACTGATTTACTAGGTGATCTATTGCAAATATAATTTGTAGTCTTAAGAGCTTCACCCCATAAAAATATAGGTAGACCTGTAGTGCACATCATACTTCTCACCATGTTTAATAATGTCCTATTTTTCCTCTCTGCTACTCCATTTTGTGTAGGATTATAGGGAGTTGTGTACTGAGCCTTAATGCCATTTTCCTGTAAATATAGTGCAAAAGGACCCTTTTGCTGGCCTGCTTCAGTGTGTTTCCCATAGAACTCCCCTCCCCTATCAGATCTCACTAGCTTAATTTTCTTCTCTAGTTGCAATTCAACTTCAGTTTTATAAATTTTGAATGCATCTAGAGCTTGTGATTTTTCTGACAGTAAATAGATATAGCAGTACCTGGAAAAATCGTCTATGAATGTGATGAAGTAAAAATTTCCACAGATAGTTTTGTGTTTAAATGGACCACATATGTCTGTATGTATTAGTTCTAATAGGTTTTGACTTCTTAAGGCCTTTTTCTTTCTGTAGTTTGTCAATTTCCCTTTAAAACACTCAATGCAGTCATTTAAATCTGTATAATCCAATGCAGGTAAAATTTTATTTTTCTCGAGTGTTTTCAGTCTTTCTTTGGATATATGGCCTAATCTTCTATGCCATATATTTGCAGACTTATTATTGAACAATGTTCTCTTTGTACCTGTGACAGTGTTATTCTTTATAGTGTTTTGATTATTTTCAATCAACATAATCTCTTGTTGAGCAACAAAACAATCTAATTTCAAATAATCATGCATAAACACACCACAGCCAAGATAATTTGAACCCTGAAATAACTTTATTCCACTGAAATCAATAATGAGTTTGCAACCAATCTTAACTAAAAGACCTACTGAAATCAAATTCCTTTTCAAGGAAGGAATATAATAAACACTATCTAGAAAAAGAAAATTTCCTAAGCCTAAATCAATCTTCAAAGTCCCAATGGCCTTAACTGCTACTCTCGAACCATTTCCCACACAAACTTGGACCTCACTTTTCTTTGGTGTCCTCCTGTTTGTTAAACCCTGGAAGGAATTCGTAATGTGTATAGGTGAGCCTGAGTCTAACCAGTAAGAGTGAGATGCTATATTAACAAAATTAACTTGTAGAGAAAAGACAGAATTTGGAAAAGACTCACCCTTCTTTATCATCCAAGCCTTGAAACCACTGCAGTCTCTCTTCATGTGCCCTATTTTCTTGCAAAAATAGCACTTAAACTTAAAAGGTTTCTCAGCTTTATGTTCTGCAGCTTTGCCAGGTACTTTAGTGGTGGTAGTCTTCTTGGCCTTAAGTTTGTTATGTTTCTTCCACTTAGGCTTCTCAACTAGGTTGACTGCAGTAGTTGGTCTGCCTTCCTTTCTGATTCTCTCTTCCTCTACTACACAGATAGAAATTAACTTGTTCAAGTCCCAGTTAGACTCTTGGGCATGGTAGGAGGTTCTCAGGTTACTGTAGGTGTTAGGCAATGACTGAAGTGCCACATGCACTACCTGAGAGTCTTTAACTCCCATGTCTAAATCCCTCAGCCTCGAGTTGAGGTCAATCAGCTCCATAATGTGCTCCCTCACACTTCCTTTTCCTGAAAACTCCAGCTCATTAAATCTTTTGGATAGCCTAGCAGCCTCAGCTTTGTCACTCTCCTGATATTTATCTCCTATGGCTTCTAGGAAATCCATGGCAAGCTCTGGCTCAATGATCGAGCCCCTAACTGTGTCAGACATAGAGGTTCTTATCACATTTTTGGCTTTCCTGTTGGCGCTATACCACTCCTTATAGTATTTTCTATCTTCTTCT